>NW_024396810.1:0-39259 GCF_004115215.2 Ornithorhynchus anatinus
TTTGCTCCCGGCCTATCTTTTTCTGGCGGGTCTCCCTGTTGCTCCCCTGCCTTGATCCTTTTCTGCCCGCGCTACCTCTGCTCCCTGGTGAAACTCTGCCCCGCCTGCCCTTTGCTCCTAGGCCCATCTTTTCTCCCGGCTAAACCTCGGCTCCTGGCCTGACCTGTGCTTCAGACCTGATCTTTTTCTTAAGGATTAATCTTTTCTGCGGGCCTGACCTTTGCTCCCGGCTCCACCTTTTCTGTGGGTCTCCCTTTGCTCCCGGCCTGATCTTTTCTCCCGGCTAAACCTCTGCTCCCGTTAAACCTCTGCCCCAGCCCGCCTTTGCTCCCGGCCTGATCTTTTCTCCGACCGGCTAAACCTCTGCTCCCATTAAAACCTCTGGCCCGGCCCGCCCTTTGCTCCTGGCCTGATCTTTTGTCCGGGCTAAACCTCTGCTCCCGGCCCGACCTCTGCTCCCGGGCCGACCTCTGCTCCCGGCCTAATCTTTCCTCCCGGCTAAAGCTCTGCTTCCGGCCTGACTAGGCTCCCCGACCTCACCTTTTCTTTCGCCTAACCTTTTCTGCGGGCCGACCTTTGCTCCCGGCTCCACCTTTTCTGTGGGTCTCCCTTTGCTCCGGCCTGATCTTTTCTCCCGGCTAAACCTCTGCTCCAGTTAAACCTCTGCCGCCGGCCCGCCTTTGCTCCTGGCCTGATCTTTTCTCCCGGCTAAACCTCTGCTCCCGGCCCGAACTCTGCTCCCGGCCCGACCTCTGCTCCCGGCCCGACCTCTGCTCCCGGCCTAATCTTTCCTCCCGGCTAAACCTCTGCTTCCGGGCCTGACCTGGGTCCCAACTGACCTTTTCTTCCGGCCTAAATTTTCTGCGGGGCCTGACCTTTGCTCCCCGGCCCCACCTTTTTCTGCGGGTCTCCCTTTGTTCCCGGCCTGATCTCTTCTCCGGCTAAACCTCTGCTCCCGGTTAAACCTCTGCCCCCGGCCCGCCCTTTGCTCCGGGCTGATCTTTTCTTCCGGCTAAACCTCTGCTTCCGGCCTGACCTGGGCTCCCGACCTGACCTTTTCTTCCGGCTGACTGTTTTCTGCGGGTCAGACCTTTTTTCTTCCGGCCTAACCTTTTCTGCGGGCCTGACCATTGCTCCCGGACCCACCTTTTCTCCCGGCTAAACCTCTGCTCCCGGCCCGAACTCTGCTCCCGGCCCGACCTCTGCTCCCGGCCCGACCTCTGCTCCCGGCCTAATCTTTCTTCCCGGCTAAACCTCTGCTTCCGGCCTGACCTGGGCTCCCAACCTGACCTTTTCTTCCGGCCTAAATTTTTCTGCTGGCCTGACCTTTGCTCCCGGCCCCACCTTTTCTGCGGGTCTCCCTTTGTTCCTGGCCTGATCTTTTCTCCCGGCTAAACCTCTGCTCCCGGTTAAACCTCTGCCCCCGGCCCGCCCTTTGCTCCCGGCCTCATCTTTTCTCCCGGCTAAACCTCTGCTCCCGTTAAACCTCTGCTCCCGGCCCGCCCTTTGCTCCCGGCCTGATCTTTTCTCCCGGGTTAACCTCTGATCCGGGCCAAACCTCTGCTCCCGGCACAACCTCTGCTCCCGGTTAAACCTCTGCCCCCGCCCCCCTTTGCTCCCGGCCTGATCTTTTCTTCCGGCTAAAACTCTGGCCGCGGCCTTACCTGTGCTCCAGACCTGACCTTTTTCTCCGGATTAACCTTTCTGCGGCCTGACCTTTGCTCCCGGCCCCACCTTTTCTCGGGGGTCTCCCTTGCTCCCTGCCTGATCTTTTCTCCGGCTAAAACTCTGCTCCCGGTTAAACCTCTGCCCCCGGCCCGCCCCTTTGGCTCCCGGCCTGATCTTTTCTCCCGGCTAAACCTCTGCTCCCGGTTAAACCCTCTGGCCCCGGCCCGCCCTTTGCTCCTGGCCTGATCTTTTGTCCGGGCTAAACCTCTGCTCCCGGCCCGACCTCTGCTCCCGGGAGCCGACCTTCTCTCCCGGGCCTAATCTTTCTCCGGCTAAAGCTCTGCTTCCGGCCTGACCTGGGCTCCCGACCTCACCTTTTCTTCCGGCCTAACCTTTTCTGCGGGCCTGACCTTTGCTCCCGGCTCCACCTTTTCTGTGGGTCTCCCTTTGCTCCCGGCCTGATCTTTTCTCCCGGCTAAACCTCTGCTCCCAGTTAAACCTCTGCCCCCGGCCCGCCCTTTGCTCCTGGCCTGATCTTTTGTCCCGGCTAAACCTCTGCTCCCGGCCCGACCTCTGCTCCCGGCCCGATCTCTGCTCCCGGCCCGACCTCTGCTCCCGGCCTAATCTTTCCTCCCGGCTAAACCTCTGCTTCCGGCCTGACCTGGGCTCCCGACCTGACCTTTTCTTCCGGCCTAAATTTTTCTGCGGGCCTGACCTTTGCTCCCGGCCCCACCTTTTCTGCGGGTCTCCCTTTGTTCCCGGCCTGATCTTTTCTCCCGGCTAAACCTCTGCTCCCGGTTAAACCTCTGCCCCCGGCCCGCCTTTGCTCCCGGGCTGGATCTTTTCTCCCGGCTAAACCTCTGCTCCCGTTAAACCTCTGCTCCCGGCCAGCCCTTTGCTCCCGGCCTGGATCTTTTCTCCCGGTTTAACCTCTGATCCGGGCCAAACCTCTGCTCCCGGCCAAACCTCTGCTCCTGGTTAAACCTCTGCCCCCGGCCCACCCTTTGCTCCCCGGGCCTGATCTTTCTTCTGGCTAAACCTCTGGCCGCGGCCTTACCTGTGCTCCGACCTGACCTTTTTCTTCAGGAGTAACCTTTTCTGCGGGCCTGACCTTTGCTCCCGGGCCCCACCTTTTCTGCGGGTTCTCCCTTAGCTCCCTGGCCCTGATCTTTTCTCCCGGCTAAACCTCTGCTCCCCGGTGAACCTCTGCCCCCCGCCTGCCGCTTTGCTCCTAGGCCCATCTTTTCTCCCGGCGAAACCTCGGCTCCTGGCCTGAACCTGTGCTTCAGACCTGATCTTTTTCTTAAGTATTGAATCTTTCTGCGGGCCTGACCTTTACTCCCGGCCTCACCTTTTCTGTGGTCTCCTTGCTCCCGGCCTGATCTTTTTCTCCCGGCTAAACCTCTGCTCCGCCCTACCTCTGCTCCCGGTTAACCTCTGCCACCGGCCGCCCTTTGCTCCCGGCCTGATCTTTTGTCTCCTGCATAAACCTCTGCCCCCGGTCCACCTTGCTCCCGGCCTGATCTTTTTCCCGGCTAACCTCTGCTCCCGGTTAGCTCTCTGCTCCCGGCCCGCCCTTTGCTCCGGCCTGATCTGTTCTTCCGGCTAAACCTCTGCGCCGGAGGCCTTACCTGTGCTCCGGACCTGACCTTTTTCTTCTGGATAACCTTTCTGCGGCCTGGACCTTTGCTCCCGGCCCCACCGTTTCTACGGGTCTCCCTTTGCTCCCGGCCTGATCTTTTCTCCCGCTAAACCTCTGCTCCCGGTTAAACCTCTGCCCCCGCCCGCCATTTGCTCCTGCTGATCTTTTCCTCGGCTCTGGCCCTCCCCCTCAGGCCTGGCTGCCGCCACCCCGTGTTTTGGCTGCTGGCCTCCCCGGGCCAGCCCCCCGACTCCCCCTGGGCTCCAGCCCTCCTCCCTTGCCCGCCCGGCTCGTTTTGGCCCCTGCCCTCCCCGGGCACCCTCTCCTCCCTGGGTCGGTCCCCAGCTCGCCCCACCTTTTCTCCCCAGTCGTTCCTGAAGCTCCCGGCCGAACTTTTCTGCGCGGTCTGACCTTTGCCCCCGCCCCGCCCTTTGCTCCAGTTCCCACCTTTTCTCCCAGCCAAACCTCTGCTCCCAGCCTGACCTTTTATCGCAGCTAAACCTTTTCGGCGGGGTCTGACCTTTGCTCCCCGGCCCACCTTTGTCGGCGGGTCTGACCTTTGCTCCCGGCCTGATCTTTTCTCCCGGCAAAACCCTCTGCTTCCGGCTAATCCTCTGCTCCCGGCCCCGACATTTGCCCCCGGCCTGACCCATTTCTGCGTGTCTGGCCCTTGCTCCCGGGCCCCACCTTTGCTGCCGGCCAAACCTCTGCTCCCGGCTAACCTTGGCTCCCGGCCCCACCTTTGCTCCCGGCCTAATCTTTCCTCCCGGCTAAACCTCTGCTCCCAGCCTGACCTGTGCTGCTGACCTGACCATTTCTTCCGGCCCAACCTTTTCTGCGGGTCTGACCTTTGCTCCCACCCTGACCTTTGCTCCCGGCCAAACCTCTGCTCCCGGCTAAACCTCGGCTCCCGGCCCAACATTTGCTCCCGGCCTGATCTTTTCTCCCAGCCAAACCTCTGTTCCCGGCCTGCCCTTTGCTCCCGGCGCACTTTGCTCCCCGCCCCACCTTTTCTCCCGGCCAAACCTCTGCTCCAGGCCAAACCTCTGCTCCCGGGCCAACCTTTGCTCCCGGCCCAACCTTTGCTCCCTGCCTAATCTTTCCTCCCGGCTAAAACCTCTGTTCCTGGCCTGACCTGTGCTCCCGGACCTGACCTTTTTCTTCCTGATTAACCTTTTCTGCGGGCCTCACCTTTGCTCCCGGACCCACCTTTGCTACCAGCCAACCTCCGCTCCCGGCCTGAACTTTTCTCTCAGCTAAAACTCTTCTGCGGGTCTGCCCTTTGCTCCCGGCCTGATCTTTCCTCCCGTCCAAACCTCTGCTCCCGGCTAAACCTGTGCTCCCGCCCTGATCTTTTCTCCCGGCCAACCTCTGCTCCCGGTTAAACCTCTGCCCGCGGCCCGCCCTTTGCTCCCGGCCTGATCTTTTCTCCGGGCTAAACCTCTGCTCCCGGTTAAACCTCTGCCCCCGGCCCGCCCTTTGCTCCCGGCCTGATCTTTTTCCCCGGCTAAACCTCAGCTCCCGGTTAAACCTCTGCCCCCTGGCAAGCCCTTTGCTCCCGGCCTTATCTTTTCTCTCGGCTAACCTCTGCCCCCGGCCCACCCTTTGTTCCCGGCCTGATCTTTTCTCCCGGCTAAACCTCTGCTCCCGCTTAAACCTCTGCCCCCGGCCTGCCCTTACTCCCGGCCTGATCTTTCTTCCGGCTACACCTCTGGCCGCGGCCTTACCTCTGCTCCAGACCTGACCTTTTTCTTCGGATTAACCTTTTCTGCGGGCCTGACCTTTGCTCCCGGCCCCACCTTTTCTGCGGGTCTCCCTTGCTCCCGGCCTGATCTTTCTCCCGGCTAAACCTCTCCTCCCGGCCCGCCCTTTGCTCCCAGCCTGATCTTTTGTCCAGGCTAAACCTCTGCCTCGGGTGAAACCTCTGCCCCGCCCCGCCCTTTGCTCCTGGCCTGATATTTCGCCCGGCTAAACCACTGCTCCCGGGGTAAAACCTCTGCCCCCCGGCCCGCCCTTGCTCCCGCCTTATCTTTTCTCCCGCGCTAAACCTCCTGCTGCCGGTGAAACCTCTACCCCCCGCCCACCATTTGCTCCCAGGCCCATCTTTTCTCCCGGCTTAAACCTCTGCTCCTTGCCTGAACCTGTGCTTCCGACCTGATCTTTTTTCTTCCGGATTAACCTTTTCTGCGGGGCCTGACCTTTGCTCCCGGCCCCACCTTTTCTGCGGTCTCCTTTGCTCCGGGCCTGATCTTTTTTCCCTGCTAAACCTCTGCTCCCGGTTAAACCTCTGCCGCCGGCCCGCCCTTTGCTCCCAGCCTGATCTTTTCTCCCGGCTAAACCTCTGCTCCCGGCCCAACCCTCTGCTCCCGGTTAAACCTCTGCCCCCGCCCGCCCTTTGCTCCCGGCCTGATGTTTTCTCCCGGCTTAAACCTCTGCTCCCGGTTAAACCTCTGCCCCCGGCCCGCCCTTTGCTCCCGGCCTTACTTTTGTCCCGGCTAAACCTCTGCTCCCGGTTAAACGTCTGCCCCCGGCACGCCCTTTGCTCCCGCCTGATCTGTTCACCCCGGCTAAACTTCTGCTCCCGGTTAAACCTCTGCCCCCGGCCCGCCCTTTGCTCCCGCCCTGATCTTTTCTCCGGCTAAAACTCTGCTCCCGTTTAAACCTCTGCCCCGGCCGCCAACCTTTGGCCCCTGCCTGTCCTTTTCTCCCGGCTAAACCTCTGGTCCGGGTTAAACCTCTGCCCCCCGCCCCGCCCTTTGCTCCCGGCCTAATCTTTTCTCCCGGGCTAAACCACTGCTCCCCGGTTAACCCTCTGCCCAAGGCCCGCCCTTTGCTCCCGGCCTGATCTTTTCTCCCTGCTAAACCTCTGCTCCCGGTTAAACCTCTGCCCCCGGCTCGCCCTTTGCTCCTGGCCTGATCTTTACTCCCGCTAAACCTCTGCTCCCGGTTAAACCTCTGCCCCCGGCCCGCCCTTTGCTCCCCGGACTGACCTTTCTTCTCCCGGCTAAACCTCTGGTCCGGGTTAAACCTCTGCCCCCGCCCCGCCCTTTGCTCCCGGCCTGATCTTTTCTCCCGGCTAAACCACTGCTCCCGGTTAAACATCTGCCCCCGGCCCACCCTTTGCTCAGGCCTGATCTTTTCTCCGGGCTATACCTCTGCTCCCGGTTAAACCTCTGCCGCCGGCCCGCCCATTGCTACCGGCCTGATCTTTTCTCCCGGCTAAACCTCTGCTCCCGGTTAAACCTCTGCCGCCGGCCCGCCCTTTGCTCCTGGCCTGATCTTTTCTCCCGGCTAAACCTCTGCTCCCGGTTAAACCTCTGCCCACGGCCCGCCCTTTGCTCCCGGCCTGACCTTTTCTCCCGTCTAAACCTGTGGTTCGGGTTAAACCTCTGCCCCCGCCCCACCCTTTGCTCAGGCCTGATCTTTTCTCCCGGATATACCTCTGCTCCCGGTTAAACCTCTGCCGCCGGCCCGCCCTTTGCTCCCGGCCTCATCTTTTCTCCTGGCTAAACCTCTGCTCCCGGTAAAAACCTCTGCCCCCGGCACTCCCTTTGCTCCCGGCCTGATCTTTTCTCCCGGCTAACCTCTGCTCCCGGCCCAACCTCTGCTCCCGGTTAAACCTCTGCCGCCGGCCCGCCCTTTGCTCCCGGCCTGATCTTTTCTCCCGGCTAAACCTCTGCTCCCGGTTAAACCTCTGCCCCCGGCCCACCCTTTGCTCCCGGCCTGATCTTTTCTCCCGGCTAAACCTCTGCTCCCGGTTAAACCTCTGCCACCGGCCGGCCCTTTGCTCCCGGCCTGATCTTTTCTCCCGGCTAAACCTCTGCTCCTGGTTAAACCTGTGCTCCCGGCCCGCCCTTTGCTCCCGGCCTGATCTTTTCTCCCGGCTAAACCTCTGCTCCAGTTAAACCTCTTGCCTCCGGCCCGCCCTTTGCTCCCGGCCTGATTTTTCTCCCGGCTAAACCTCTGCTCCCGGTGAAACTTTGCTCCCGGCCCGCCCTTTGCTCCCGGCCTGATCTTTTCTCCCGGCTAAACCTCTGCTAACAGTTAAACCTCTGACCCGGCCCGCCCTTTGCTCCCGGCCTGTTCTTTTCTCCCGGCTAAAACTCTGCTCCCGTTTAAACCTCTACCCCGGCCCGCCCTTTGCTCCCGACCTGATCTTTTCTCCCGCCTAAACTTCTGGTCCGGGTTAAACCTCTGCCCCCGCCCCGCCCTTTTCTCCCAGCCTGATCTTTTCTCCTGCCTAAACCACTGCTCCCGGTTAAACCTCTGCCCAAGGCCCGCCCTTTGCTCCTGGCCTTATCTTTTCTCCCATCTAAACCTCTGCTCCCGTCCCGCCCTTTGCTCCCGGCCTGGTCTTTTCTCCTGGCTAAACCTCTGCCCGCGGCCTGACCTGTGCACCAGACCTGACCTTTTTCTTCTGTATTAACCTTTTCTGCGGCCTGACCTTTGCTCCCGGCCCCACCTTTTCTGCGGGTCTCCCTTTGCTCCCGGCCTGATCTTTTTTCCCGGCTAAACCAATGCTCCCGGTTAAACCTCTGCCCCCGGCCCGCCCTTTGCTCCCGGCCTGATCTTTTCTCCCGGGTAAACCTCTGCTCCCGGCCCAACCTCTGCTCCCGGTTAAACCTCTGCCGCCGGCCCGCCCTTTGCTCCCGGCCTGATCTTTTCTCCCGGCTAAACCTCTACTCCCGGTTAAACCTCTGCCCCCGACCCGCCCTTTGCTCCCGGCCTGATCTTTTCTCCCGGCTAAACCTCTGCTCCCAGTTAAACCTCTGGCCCCGGCCCGCCCTTTGCTCCTGGCCTGATCTTTTGTCCGGGCTAAACCTCTGCTCCCGGCCCGACCTCTGCTCCCGGGCCGACCTCTGCTCCCGGCCTAATCTTTCCTCCCGGCTAAAGCTCTGCTTCCGGCCTGACCTGGGCTCCCGACCTCACCTTTTCTTTCGGCCTAACCTTTTCTGCGGGCCTGACCTTTGCTCCCGGCTCCACCTTTTCTGTGGGTCTCCCTTTGCTCCCGGCCTGATCTTTTCTCCCGGCTAAACCTCTGCTCCCAGTTAAACCTCTGCCCCCGGCCCGCCCTTTGCTCCTGGCCTGATCTTTTGTCCCGGCTAAACCTCTGCTCCCGGCCCGAACTCTGCTCCCGGCCCGATCTCTGCTCCCGGCCCGACCTCTGCTCCCGGCCTAATCTTTCCTCCCGGCTAAACCTCTGCTTCCGGCCTGACCTGGGCTCCCAACCTGACCTTTTCTTCCGGCCTAAATTTTTCTGCGGGCCTGACCTTTGCTCCCGGCCCCACCTTTTCTGCGGGTCTCCCTTTGTTCCCGGCCTGATCTTTTCTCCCGGCTAAACCTCTGCTCCCGGTTAAACCTCTGCCCCCGGCCCGCCCTTTGCTCCCGGGCTGATCTTTTCTCCCGGCTAAACCTCTGCTCCCGGTTAAACCTCTGCTCCCGGCCAGCCCTTTGCTCCCGGCCTGATCTTTTCTCCCGGTTTAACCTCTGATCCGGGCCAAACCTCTGCTCCCGGCCAAACCTCTGCTCCTGGTTAAACCTCTGCCCCCGGCCCACCCTTTGCTCCCGGCCTGATCTTTTCTTCTGGCTAAACCTCTGGCCGCGGCCTTACCTGTGCTCCGGACCTGACCTTTTTCTTCCGGATTAACCTTTTCTGCGGGCCTGACCTTTGCTCCCGGCCCCACCTTTTCTGCGGGTCTCCCTTAGCTCCCTGCCTGATCTTTTCTCCCGGCTAAACCTCTGCTCCCGGTGAAACCTCTGCCCCCCGCCTGCCCTTTGCTCCTAGGCCCATCTTTTCTCCCGGCGAAACCTCGGCTCCTGGCCTGACCTGTGCTTCAGACCTGATCTTTTTCTTAAGTATTAATCTTTTCTGCGGGCCTGACCTTTACTCCCGGCTCCACCTTTTCTGTGGGTCTCCCTTTGCTCCCGGCCTGATCTTTTCTCCCGGCTAAACCTCTGCTCCCGGCCCTACCTCTGCTCCCGGTTAAACCTCTGCCACCGGCCCGCCCTTTGCTCCCGGCCTGATCTTTTCTCCTGGCTAAACCTCTGCCCCCGGTCCACCCTTTGCTCCCGGCCTGATCTTTTTTCCCGGCTAAACCTCTGCTCCCGGTTAGCCCTCTGCTCCCGGCCCGCCCTTTGCTCCCGGCCTGATCTTTTTTTCCGGCTAAACCTCTGGCCGAGGCCTTACCTGTGCTCCAGACCTGACCTTTTTCTTCTGGATTAACCTTTTCTGCGGGCCTGACCTTTGCTCCCGGCCCCACCTTTTCTACGGGTCTCCCTTTGCTCCCGGCCTGATCTTTTCTCCCGGCTAAACCTCTGCTCCCGGTTAAACCTCTGCCCCCGGCCCGCCATTTGCTCCTGGCCTGATCTTTTCTCCTCGGCTCTGGCCCTCCCCCTCAGGCCTGGCTGCCGCCACCCCGTTTTGGCTGCTGGCCTCCCCGGGCCAGCCCCCCCGACTCCCCCTGGGCTCCAGCCCTCCTCCCCTTGCCCCGCCCGGCTCGTTTTGGCCCCTGCCCTCCCCGGGCACCCTCTCCTCCCCTGGGTCGGTCCCCAGCTCGCCCCACCTTTTCTCCCAGTCGTTCCTGAGCTCCCGGCCGGAACTTTTCTGCGCGTCTGACCTTTGCTCCCGCCCTCCCCTTTGCTCCAGTTCCCACCTTTTCTCCCAGCCAAACCTCTGCTCCCAGCCTGACCTTTTATCGCAGCTAAACCTTTTCGGCGGGTCTGACCTTTGCTCCCGGCCCCACCTTTTCGGCGGGTCTGACCTTTGCTCCCGGCCTGATCTTTTCTCCCGGCCAAACCTCTGCTTCCGGCTAATCCTCTGCTCCCGGCCCGACATTTGCCCCCGGCCTGACCATTTCTGCGTGTCTGGCCTTTGCTCCCGGCCCCACCTTTGCTGCCGGCCAAACCTCTGCTCCCGGCTAAACCTTGGCTCCCGGCCCCACCTTTGCTCCCGGCCTAATCTTTCCTCCCGGCTAAACCTCTGCTCCCAGCCTGACCTGTGCTGCTGACCTGACCATTTCTTCCGGCCCAACCTTTTCTGCGGGTCTGACCTTTGCTCCCGGCCCGACCTTTCCTCCCGGCCAAACCTCTGCTCCCGGCTAAACCTCGGCTCCCGGCCCAACATTTGCTCCCGGCCTGATCTTTTCTCCCAGCCAAACCTCTGTTCCCGGCCTGCCCTTTGCTCCCGGCGCGACCTTTGCTCCCCGCCCCACCTTTTCTCCCGGCCAAACCTCTGCTCCAGGCCAAACCTCTGCTCCCGGGCCAACCTTTGCTCCCGGCCCAACCTTTGCTCCCTGCCTAATCTTTCCTCCCGGCTAAACCTCTGTTCCTGGCCTGACCTGTGTTCCCGACCTGACCTTTTTCTTCCTGATTAACCTTTTCTGCGGGCCTCACCTTTGCTCCCGGACCCACCTTTGCTACCAGCCAAACCTCCACTCCCGGCCTGAACTTTTCTCTCAGCTAAACCTCTTCTGCGGGTCTGCCCTTTGCTCCCGGCCTGATCTTTCCTCCCGTCCAAACCTCTGCTCCCGGCTAAACCTGTGCTCCCGGCCTGATCTTTTCTCCCGGCCAAACCTCTGCTCCCGGTTAAACCTCTGCCCGCGGCCCGCCCTTTGCTCCCGGCCTGATCTTTTCTCCGGGCTAAACCTCTGCTCCCGGTTAAACCTCTGCCCCCGGCCCGCCCTTTGCTCCCGGCCTGATCTTTTTCCCCGGCTAAACCTCAGCTCCCGGTTAAACCTCTGCCCCTGGCAAGCCCTTTGCTCCCGGCCTTATCTTTTCTCTCGGCTAAACCTCTGCCCCCGGCCCACCCTTTGTTCCCGGCCTGATCTTTTCTCCCGGCTAAACCTCTGCTCCCGCTTAAACCTCTGCCCCCGGCCTGCCCCTTACTCCCGGCCTGATCTTTTCTTCCGGCTACACCTCTGGCCGTGGCCTTACCTCTGCTCCAGACCTGACCTTTTTCTTCTGGATTAACCTTTTCTGCGGGCCTGACCTTTGCTCCCGGCCCCACCTTTTCTGCGGGTCTCCCTTTGCTCCCGGCCTGATCTTTTCTCCCGGCTAAACCTCTCCTCCCGGCCCGCCCTTTGCTCCCAGCCTGATCTTTTGTCCAGGCTAAACCTCTGCTCCGGGTGAAACCTCTGCCCCCGCCCCGCCCTTTGCTCCTGGCCTGATATTTTCGCCCGGCTAAACCACTGCTCCCGGGTAAACCTCTGCCCCCGGCCCGCCCTTTGCTCCCGGCCTTATCTTTTCTCCCGGCTAAACCTCTGCTGCCGGTGAAACCTCTACCCCCGGCCCACCATTTGCTCCCAGCCCCATCTTTTCTCCCGGCTAAACCTCTGCTCCTTGCCTGACCTGTGCTTCCGACCTGATCTTTTTCTTCCGGATTAACCTTTTCTGCGGGCCTGACCTTTGCTCCCGGCCCCACCTTTTCTGCGGGTCTCCCTTTGCTCCGGGCCTGATCTTTTTTCCCTGCTAAACCTCTGCTCCCGGTTAAACCTCTGCCGCCGGCCCGCCCTTTGCTCCCAGCCTGATCTTTTCTCCCGGCTAAACCTCTGCTCCCGGCCCAACCTCTGCTCCCGGTTAAACCTCTGCCCCCGGCCCGCCCTTTGCTCCCGGCCTGATGTTTTCTCCCGGCTAAACCTCTGCTCCCGGTTAAACCTCTGCCCCCGGCCCGCCCTTTGCTCCCGGCCTTATCTTCTCTCCCGGCTAAACCTCTGCTCCCGGTTAAACGTCTGCCCCCGGCACGCCCTTTGCTCCCGGCCTGATCTGTTCTCCCGGCTAAACTTCTGCTCCCGGTTAAACCTCTGCCCCCGGCCCGCCCTTTGCTCCCGCCCTGATCTTTTCTCCCGGCTAAAACTCTGCTCCCGTTTAAACCTCTGCCCCCGGCCGCACTTTGGCCCCTGCCTGTCCTTTTCTCCCGGCTAAACCTCTGGTCCGGGTTAAACCTCTGCCCCCGCCCCGCCCTTTGCTCCCGGCCTAATCTTTTCTCCCGGCTAAACCACTGCTCCCGGTTAAACCTCTGCCCAAGGCCCGCCCTTTGCTCCCGGCCTGATCTTTTCTCCCTGCTAAACCTCTGCTCCCGGTTAAACCTCTGCCCCCGGCTCGCCCTTTGCTCCTGGCCTGATCTTTACTCCCGGCTAAACCTCTGCTCCCGGTTAAACCTCTGCCCCCGGCCCGCCCTTTGCTCCCGGACTGACCTTTTCTCCCGCTAAACCTCTGGTCCGGGTTAAACCTCTGCCCCCGCCCCGCCCTTTGCTCCCGGCCTGATCTTTTCTCCCGGCTAAACCACTGCTCCCGGTTAAACATCTGCCCCCGGCCCACCCTTTGCTCAGGCCTGATCTTTTCTCCGGGCTATACCTCTGCTCCCGGTTAAACCTCTGCCGCCGGCCCGCCCATTGCTACCGGCCTGATCTTTTCTCCCGGCTAAACCTCTGCTCCCGGTTAAACCTCTGCCCACGGCCCGCCCTTTGCTCCCGGCCTGACCTTTTCTCCCGTCTAAACCTGTGGTTCGGGTTAAACCTCTGCCCCCGCCCCACCCTTTGCTCAAGCCTGATCTTTTCTCCCGACTATACCTCTGCTCCCGGTTAAACCTCTGCCGCCGGCCCGCCCTTTGCTCCCGGCCTCATCTTTTCTCCTGGCTAAACCTCTGCTCCCGGTTAAACCTCTGCCCCCGGCACTCCCTTTGCTCCCGGCCTGATCTTTTCTCCCGGCTAAACCTCTGCTCCCGGCCCAACCTCTGCTCCCGGTTAAACCTCTGCCGCCGGCCCGCCCTTTCATCCCGGCCTGATCTTTTCTCCCGGCTAAACCTCTGCTCCCGGTTAAACCTCTGCCCCCGGCCCACCCTTTGCTCCCGGCCTGATCTTTTCTCCCGGCTAAACCTCTGCTCCCGGTTAAACCTCTGCCACCGGCCGGCCCTTTGCTCCCGGCCTGATCTTTTCTCCCGGCTAAACCTCTGCTCCTGGTTAAATCTGTGCTCCCGGCCCGCCCTTTGCTCCCGGCCTGATCTTTTCTCCCGGCTAAACCTCTGCTCCCAGTTAAACCTCTGCCTCCGGCCCGCCCTTTGCTCCCGGCCTGATTTTTCTCCCGGCTAAACCTCTGCTCCCGGTGAAACCTTTGCTCCCGGCCCGCCCTTTGCTCCCGGCCTGATCTTTTCTCCCGGCTAAACCTCTGCTAACAGTTAAACCTCTGACCCGGCCCGCCCTTTGCTCCCGGCCTGTTCTTTTCTCCCGGCTAAAACTCTGCTCCCGTTTAAACCTCTACCCCCGGCCCGCCCTTTGCTCCCGACCTGATCTTTTCTCCCGCCTAAACTTCTGGTCCGGGTTAAACCTCTGCCCCCGCCCCGCCCTTTTCTCCCAGCCTGATCTTTTCTCCTGCCTAAACCACTGCTCCCGGTTAAACCTCTGCCCAAGGCCCGCCCTTTGCTCCTGGCCTTATCTTTTCTCCCATCTAAACCTCTGCTCCCGTCCCGCCCTTTGCTCCCGGCCTGGTCTTTTCTCCTGGCTAAACCTCTGCCCGCGGCCTGACCTGTGCACCAGACCTGACCTTTTTCTTCTGTATTAACCTTTTCTGCGGCCTGACCTTTGCTCCCGGCCCCACCTTTTCTGCGGGTCTCCCTTTGCTCCCGGCCTGATCTTTTTTCCCGGCTAAACCAATGCTCCCGGTTAAACCTCTGCCCCCGGCCCGCCCTTTGCTCCCGGCCTGATCTTTTCTCCCGGGTAAACCTCTGCTCCCGGCCCAACCTCTGCTCCCGGTTAAACCTCTGCCGCCGGCCCGCCCTTTGCTCCCGGCCTGATCTTTTCTCCCGGCTAAACCTCTACTCCCGGTTAAACCTCTGCCCCCGACCCGCCCTTTGCTCCCGGCCTGATCTTTTCTCCCGGCTAAACCTCTGCTCCCGGTTAAACCTCTGCCACCGGCCCGCCCTTTGCTCCCGGCCTGATCTTTTCTCCTGGCTAAACCTCTGCCCCCTGCCCACCCTTTGCTCCCGGACTGATCATTTCTCCCGGCTAATCCTCTGCTCCCGGTTAACCCTCTGCTCCCGGCCCGCCCTTTGCTCCCGGCCTGATCTTTCCATCCGGCTAAAACTCTGGCCGAGGCCGTACCCGTGCTCCAGACCTGACCTTTTTCTTCTGGATTACCCTTTTCTGCGGGCCTGACCTTTGCTCCCGGCCCCACCTTTTCTGCGGGTCTCCCTTTGCTCCCGGCCTGATCTTTTCTCCCGGCTAAACCTCTGCTCCCGGCCCGCCCTTTGCTCCCAGCCTGATCTTTTCTCCCGGCTAAACCTCTGCTCCGGGTTAAACCTCTGCTCCCGGCCCGCCCTTTGCTCCCGGCCTGACCTCTTCTCCCGGCTAAACCTCTGCTCCCGGTTAAACCTCTCCCCCGGCCCGCCCTTTGCTCCCGGCTTGATCTTTCCTCCCGGCTAAACCTCTGCTCCCAGTTAAACCTCTGCCCCCGGCCCGCCATTTACTCCCAGCCCCATCTTTTCTCCTGGCTAAACCTCTGCTCCTGGCCTGATCAGGTGCTTCCGACCTGATCTTTTTCTTCCGGATTAAACTTTTCCACGGGCCTGACCTTTGCTCCCGGCCCCACCTTTTCTGCGGGTCTCTCTTTGCTCCCGGCCTGATCTTTTTTCCCTGCTAAACCTCTGCTCCCGGTTAAACCTCTGCCGCCGGCCCGCCCTTTGCTCCCAGCCTGATCTTTTCTCCCGGCTAAACCTCTGCTCCCGGCCCAACCTCTGCTCCCGGTTAAACCTCTACCCCCGGCCCGCCCTTTGCTCCCGGCCTGATCTCTTCTCCCGGCTAAACCTCTGCTCCCGGTTAAACCTCTCCCGCGGCCCGCCCTTTGCTCCCGGCTTGATATTTCCTCCCGGCTAAACCTCTGCTCCCAGTTAAACCTCTGCCCCCGGCCCGCCATTTGCTCCCAGCCCCATCTTTTCTCCCGGCTAAACCTCTGCTCCTGGCCTGATCAGGTGCTTCCGACCTGATCTTTTTCTTCCGGATTAAACTTTTCCGCGGGCCTGACCTTTGCTCCCGGCCCCACCTTTTCTGCGGGTCTCTCTTTGCTCCCGGCCTGATCTTTTTTCCCGGCTAAACCTCTGCTCCCGGTTAAACTTCTGCCCCCGGCCCGCCCTTTGCTCCCGGCCTGATCTTTTCTCCCGGCTAAACCTCTGCTCCCGGTTAAACCTCTCCTCCCGGCCTGCCCTTTGCTCCCGGCCTGATCTTTTCTCCCAGCTTAACCAGTGCACCCGGGTAAACCTCTGCCCCCGGCCCACCCTTTGCTCCCGCCCTGATCTTTTCTCCCGGCTAAACCTCTGCTCCTGGTTAACCCTCTGGTCCCGAACCGCCCTTTGCTCGCGGCCTGATCTTTTCTCCCAGTTAAACCTCTGCTCCCGGTTAAACCTCTGCCCCCGGCCCGCCTTTTGCTCCTTGCCTGATCTTTTCTCACGGCTAAACCTCTGCTCCCGGTTAAACCTCTGCCCCCGGCCCGCCTTTTGCTCCCGGCCTGATCTTTTCTCACGGCTAAACCTCTGCTCCCGGTTAAACCTCTGCTCCCGGCCCACCCTTTGCTCCCGTGCTGATCTCTTCTCCTGGCTAAACCTCTGCTCCCGGTTAAACCTCTCCCCCGGCGCGCCCTTTGCTCCCGGCTTGATCTTTCCTCCCGGCTAAACCTCTGCTCCTTGTTAAACCTCTGCCCCCGGCCCGCCATTGGCTCCCAGCCCCATCTTTTCTCCCGGCTAAATCTCTACACCAGGCCTGAGCTGTGCTTCCGACCTGATCTTTTTCTTCCGGATTAACCTTTTCCGCGGGCCTGAACTTTGCTCCCGGCCCCACCTTTTCTGCGGGTCTCCCTTTGCTCCCGGCCTGATCTTTTTTCCCGGCTAAACCTCTACTCCCGGTTAAACGTCTGCCCCCGGCCCTCCCTTTGCTCCCGGCCTGATTTTTTCTCCCAGCTAAACCTCTGCTCCCGGTTAAACCTCTGCCACCGGCCCGCCCTTTGCTCCCGGCCTGATCTTCTCTCCCGGCTAAACCTCTGCTCCCGGTTAAACGTCTGCCCCCGGCCTGCCCTTTGCTCCTGGCCTGGTCTGTTCTCCCGGCTAAACCTGTGCTCTCAGTTAAACCTCTGCTCCCGGCCCGCCCTTTGCTCCCGGCCTGATCTTTTCTCCCGGCTAAAACTCTGCTCCCATTTAAACCTCTGCCCCCGGCCCGCCCTTTGCTCCCGGCCTGATCTTTTCTCCCGGCTAAACCTCTGGTCCGGGTTAATCTTCTGCCCCCGCCCCGCCCTTTGCTCCCGGCCTGATCTTTTCTCCCGGCTAAACCTCTGCTCCCGGTTAAACCTCTCCTCCCGGCCTGCCCTTTGCTTCCGGCCTGATCTTTTCTCCCAGCTTAACCAGTGCACCCGGGTAAACCTCTGCCCCCGGCCCACCCTTTGCTCCCGGCCTGATCTTTTCTCCCGGCTAAACCTCTGCTCCTGGTTAAACCTCTTGTCCCGAACCGCCCTTTGCTCGCGTCCTGATCTTTTCTCCCAGTTAAACCTCTGCTCCCGGTTAAACCTCTGCCCCCGGCCCGCCTTTTGCTCCGTGCCTGATCTTTTCTCACGGCTAAACCTCTGCTGCCGGTTAAACCTCTGCCCCCGGCCCGCCTTTTGCTCCCGGCCTGATCTTTTCTCACGGCTAAACCTCTGCTCCCGGTTAAACCTCTGCTCCCGGCCCACCCTTTGATCCCGTGCTGATCTCTTCTCCTGGCTAAACCTCTGCTCCTGGTTAAACCTCTGCCCCCGGCCCGCCATTGGCTCCCAGCCCCATCTTTTCTCCCGGCTAAATCTCTACACCTGGCCTGACCTGTGCTTCCGACCTGATCTTTTTCTTCTGGATTAACCTTTTCCGCGGGCCTGAACTTTGCTCCCGGCCCCACCATTTCTGCGGGTCTCCCTTTGCTCCCGGCCTGATCTTTTTTCCCGGCTAAACCTCTACTCCCGGTTAAACGTCTGCCCCCGGCCCTCCCTTTGCTCCCGGCCTGATTTTTTCTCCCAGCTAAACCTCTGCTCCCGGTTAAACCTCTGCCCCCGGCCCACCCTTTGCTCCCGGCCTGATCTTTTCTCCCGGCTAAACCTCTGCTCCTGGTTAAACCTCTGGTCCCGAACCGCCCTTTGCTCGCGTCCTTATCTTTTCTCCCAGTTAAACCACTGCTCCCGGTTAAACCTCTGCCCCCGGCCCGCCTTTTGCTCCGTGCCTGATCTTTTCTCACGGCTAAACCTCTGCTGCCGGTTAAACCTCTGCCCCCAGCCCGCCTTTTGCTCCCGGCCTGATCTTTTCTCACGGCTAAACCTCTGCTCCCGGTTAAACCTCTGCTCCCGGCCCACCCTTTGCTCCCGTGCTGATCTCTTCTCCTGGCTAAACCTCTGCTCCCGGTTAAACCTCTCCCCCGGCCCGCCCTTTGCTCCCGGCTTGATCTTTCCTCCCGGCTAAACCTCTGCTCCTGGTTAAACCTCTGCCCCCGGCCCGCCATTGGCTCCCAGCCCCATCTTTTCTCCCGGCTAAATCTCTACACCTGGCCTGACCTGTGCTTCCGACCTGATCTTTTTCTTCCGGATTAACCTTTTCTGCGGGCCTGACCTTTGCTCCCGGCCCCACCTTTTCTGCTGGTCTCTCTTTGCTCCCGGCCTGATCTTTTTTCCCGGCTAAACCAGTGCTCCCGGTTAAACCTCTGCCCCCGGCCCACCCTTTGCTCCCGGCCTGATGTTTTCTCCCGGCTAAACCTCTGCTCCCGGTTAAACCTCTGGTCCCGAACCGCCCTTTGCTCGCGGCCTGATCTTTTCTCCCGGTTAAACCTCTGCTCCCGGTTAAACCTCTGCCCCCGGCCCGCCTTTTGCTCCCTGCCTGATCTTTTCTCACGGCTAAACCTCTGCTCCCGGTTAAACCTCTGGTCCCGAACCGCCCTTTGCTCGCGGCCTGATCTTTTCTCCCGGTTAAACCTCTGCTCCCGGTTAAACCTCTGCCCAAGGCCCGCCCTTTGCTCCCGCCCCGATCTTTTCTCGCGGCTAAACCACTGCTCCCGGTTAAACCTCTGCCCAAGGCCCGCCCTTTGCTCCCGCCCCGATCTTTTCTCGCGGCTAAACCACTGCTCCCGGTTAAACCTCTGCCCCCGGCCCTCCCTTTGCTCCCGGCCTGATTTTTTCTCCCGGCTAAACCTCTGCTCCCGGTTAAACCTCTGCCCAAGGCCCTCCCTTTGCTCCCGCCCTGATCTTTTCTCCCGGCTAAACCACTGCTCCCGGTTAAACCTCTGCCCCCGGCCCTCCCTTTGCTCCCGGCCTGATCTTTTTTCCCGGCTAAACCTCTGCTCCCGGTTAAACCTCTGCCCCCGGCCCTCCCTTTGCTCCCGGCCTGATTTTTTCTCCCAGCTAAACCTCTGCTCCCGGTTAAACCTCTGCCACCGGCCCGCCCTTTGCTCCCGGCCTGATCTTCTCTCCCGGCTAAACCTCTGCTCCGGGTTAAACGTCTGCCCCCGGACCGCCCTTTGCTCCCGGCCTGGTCTGTTCTCCCGGCTAAACCTGTGCTCTCAGTTAAACCTCTGCTCCCGGCCCGCCCTTTACTCCCGGCCTGATCTTTTCTCCCAGCTAAACCTCTGCTCCCGGTTAAACCTCTGCCACCGGCCCGCCCTTTGCTCCCGGCCTGATCTTCTCTCCCGGCTAAACCTCTGCTCCGGGTTAAACGTCTGCCCCCGGACCGCCCTTTGCTCCCGGCCTGGTCTGTTCTCCCGGCTAAACCTGTGCTCTCAGTTAAACCTCTGCTCCCGGCCCGCCCTTTACTCCCGGCCTGATCTTTTCTCCCGGCTAAAACTCTGCTCCCGTTTAAACCTCTGCCCCCGGCCCGCCCTTTGCTCCCGGCCTGATCTTTTCTCCCGGCTAAACCTCTGGTCCGGGTTAAACTTCTGCCCCCGCCCCGCCCTTTGCTCCCGGCCTGATCTTTTCTCCCGGCTAACCACTGCTCCCGGTTAAACCTCTGCCCAAGGCCCGCCCTTTGCTCCCGCCCTGATCTTTTCTCCCGGCTAAACCACTGCTCCCGGTTAAACCTTTGCCCCCGGCCCTCCCTTTGCTCCCGGCCTGATTTTTTCTCCCAGCTAAACCTCTGCTCCCGGTTAAACCTCTGCCACCGGCCCGCCCTTTGCTCCCGGCCTGATCTTTTCTCCCGGCTAACCCTCTGCTCCCGGTTAAACGTCTGCCCCCGGCCCGCCCTTTGCTCCCGGCCTGGTCTGTTCTCCCGGCTAAACCTGTGCTCTCAGTTAAACCTCTGCTTCCGGCCCGCCCTTTGCTCCTGGCCTGATCTTTTCTCCCGGCTAAAACTCTGCTCCCGTTTAAACCTCTGCCCCCGGCCCGCCCTTTGCTCCCGGCCTGAACTTTTCTCCCGGCTAAACCTCTGGTCCTTGTTAAACCTCTGCCCCCGCCCCGCCCTTTGCTCCCGGCCTGATCTTTTCTCCCGGCTAAACCACTGCTCCCGGTTAAACCTCTGCCCAAGGCCCGCCCTTTGTTCCCGGCCTGATCTTTTCTCCCGGCTAACCCACTGCTCCCGGTTAAACCTCTGTCCCCGGCCCGCCCTTTGCTCCCGGCCTGATCTTTTCTCCCGGCTAAACCACTGCTCCCGGTTAAACCTCTGCCCCCGGCCCGCCCTTTGCTCCTGGCCTGATCTTTTCTCCCGGCTTAACCTCTGCTCCCGGCCCAACCTCTGTTCCCGGTTAAACCTCTGCCCCCGGCCCGCCCTGTGCTCCCGGCCTGATCTTTTCTCGCGGCTAAACTTCTTGTCACGGTTAAACCTCTGACCCCGGCCCGCCCTTTGCTCCCGGCCTGATCTTTTCTCCCGGCTAAACCTCTGCTCCCGGTTAAACCTCTCCTCCCGGCCTGCCCTTTGCTTCCGGCCTGATCTTTTCTCCCAGCTTAACCAGTGCACCCGGGTAAACCTCTGCCCCCGGCCCACCCTTTGCTCCCGGCCTGATCTTTTCTCCCGGCTAAACCTCTGCTCCTGGTTAAACCTCTGGTCCCGAACCGCCCTTTGCTCGCGTCCTGATCTTTTCTCCCAGTTAAACCTCTGCTCCCGGTTAAACCTCTGCCCCCGGCCCGCCTTTTGCTCCGTGCCTGATCTTTTCTCACGGCTAAACCTCTGCTGCCGGTTAAACCTCTGCCCCCGGCCCGCCTTTTGCTCCCGGCCTGATCTTTTCTCACGGCTAAACCTCTGCTCCCGGTTAAACCTCTGCTCCCGGCCCACCCTTTGCTCCCGTGCTGATCTCTTCTCCTGGCTAAACCTCTGCTCCTGGTTAAACCTCTGCCCCCGGCCCGCCATTGGCTCCCAGCCCCATCTTTTCTCCCGGCTAAATCTCTACACCTGGCCTGACCTGTGCTTCCGACCTGATCTTTTTCTTCCGGATTAACCTTTTCCGCGGGCCTGAACTTTGCTCCCGGCCCCACCTTTTCTGCGGGTCTCCCTTTGCTCCCGGCCTGATCTTTTTTCCCGGCTAAACCTCTACTCCCGGTTAAACGTCTGCCCCCGGCCCTCCCTTTGCTCCCGGCCTGATTTTTTCTCCCAGCTAAACCTCTGCTCCCGGTTAAACCTCTGCCACCGGCCCGCCCTTTGCTCCCGGCCTGATCTTCTCTCCCGGCTAAACCTCTGCTCCCGGTTAAACGTCTGCCCCCGGCCTGCCCTTTGCTCCCGGCCTGGTCTGTTCTCCCGGCGAAACCTGTGCTCTCAGTTAAACCTCTGCTCCCGGCCCGCCCTTTGCTCCCGGCCTGATCTTTTCTCCCGGCTAAAACTCTGCTCCCATTTAAACCTCTGCCCCCGGCCCGCCCTTTGCTCCCGGCCTGATCTTTTCTCCCGGCTAAACCTCTGGTCCGGGTTAATCTTCTGCCCCCGCCCCGCCCTTTGCTCCCGGCCTGATCTTTTCTCCCGGCTAAACCTCTGCTCCCGGTTAAACCTCTCCTCCCGGCCTGCCCTTTGCTCCCGGCCTGATCTTTTCTCCCAGCTTAACCAGTGCACCCGGGTAAACCTCTGCCCCCGGCCCACCCTTTGCTCCCGGCCTGATCTTTTCTCCCGGCTAAACCTCTGCTCCTGGTTAAACCTCTGGTCCCGAACCGCCCTTTGCTCGCGTCCTTATCTTTTCTCCCAGTTAAACCTCTGCTCCCGGTTAAACCTCTGCCCCCGGCCCGCCTTTTGCTCCGTGCCTGATCTTTTCTCACGGCTAAACCTCTGCTGCCGGTTAAACCTCTGCCCCCGGCCCGCCTTTTGCTCCCGGCCTGATCTTTTCTCACGGCTAAACCTCTGCTCCCGGTTAAACCTCTGCTCCCGGCCCACCCTTTGCTCCCGTGCTGATCTCTTCTCCTGGCTAAACCTCTGCTCCCGGTTAAACCTCTCCCCCGGCCCGCCCTTTGCTCCCGGCTTGATCTTTCCTCCCGGCTAAACCTCTGCTCCTGGTTAAACCTCTGCCCCCGGCCCGCCATTGGCTCCCAGCCCCATCTTTTCTCCCGGCTAAATCTCTACACCTGGCCTGACCTGTGCTTCCGACCTGACCTTTTTCTTCCGGATTAACCTTTTCTGCGGGCCTGACCTTTGCTCCCGGCCCCACCTTTTCTGCTGGTCTCTCTTTGCTCCCGGCCTGATCTTTTTTCCCGGCTAAACCAGTGCTCCCGGTTAAACCTCTGCCCCCGGCCCACCCTTTGCTCCCGGCCTGATGTTTTCTCCCGGCTAAACCTCTGCTCCCGGTTAAACCTCTGGTCCCGAACCGCCCTTTGCTCGCGGCCTGATCTTTTCTCCCGGTTAAACCTCTGCTCCCGGTTAAACCTCTGCCCCCGGCCCGCCTTTTGCTCCCTGCCTGATCTTTTCTCACGGCTAAACCTCTGCTCCCGGTTAAACCTCTGGTCCCGAACCGCCCTTTGCTCGCGGCCTGATCTTTTCTCCCGGTTAAACCTCTGCTCCCGGTTAAACCTCTGCCCAAGGCCCGCCCTTTGCTCCCGCCCCGATCTTTTCTCGCGGCTAAACCACTGCTCCCGGTTAAACCTCTGCCCCCGGCCCTCCCTTTGCTCCCGGCCTGATTTTTTCTCCCGGCTAAACCTCTGCTCCCGGTTAAACCTCTGCCCAAGGCCCGCCCTTTGCTCCCGCCCTGATCTTTTCTCCCGGCTAAACCACTGCTCCCGGTTAAACCTCTGCCCCCGGCCCTCCCTTTGCTCCCGGCCTGATCTTTTTTCCCGGCTAAACCTCTGCTCCCGGTTAAACCTCTGCCCCCGGCCCTCCCTTTGCTCCCGGCCTGATTTTTTCTCCCAGCTAAACCTCTGCTCCCGGTTAAACCTCTGCCACCGGCCCGCCCTTTGCTCCCGGCCTGATCTTCTCTCCCGGCTAAACCTCTGCTCCGGGTTAAACGTCTGCCCCCGGACCGCCCTTTGCTCCCGGCCTGGTCTGTTCTCCCGGCTAAACCTGTGCTCTCAGTTAAACCTCTGCTCCCGGCCCGCCCTTTACTCCCGGCCTGATCTTTTCTCCCGGCTAAAACTCTGCTCCCGTTTAAACCTCTGCCCCCGGCCCGCCCTTTGCTCCCGGCCTGATCTTTTCTCCCGGCTAAACCTCTGGTCCGGGTTATACTTCTGCCCCCGCCCCGCCCTTTGCTCCCGGCCTGATCTTTTCTCCCGGCTAACCACTGCTCCCGGTTAAACCTCTGCCCAAGGCCCGCCCTTTGCTCCCGCCCTGATCTTTTCTCCCGGCTAAACCACTGCTCCCGGTTAAACCTTTGCCCCCGGCCCTCCCTTTGCTCCCGGCCTGATTTTTTCTCCCAGCTAAACCTCTGCTCCCGGTTAAACCTCTGCCACCGGCCCGCCCTTTGCTCCCGGCCTGATCTTTTCTCCCGGCTAACCCTCTGCTCCCGGTTAAACGTCTGCCCCCGGCCCGCCCTTTGCTCCCGGCCTGGTCTGTTCTCCCGGCTAAACCTGTGCTCTCAGTTAAACCTCTGCTTCCGGCCCGCCCTTTGCTCCTGGCCTGATCTTTTCTCCCGGCTAAAACTCTGCTCCCGTTTAAACCTCTGCCCCCGGCCCGCCCTTTGCTCCCGGCCTGAACTTTTCTCCCGGCTAAACCTCTGGTCCTTGTTAAACCTCTGCCCCCGCCCCGCCCTTTGCTCCCGGCCTGATCTTTTCTCCCGGCTAAACCACTGCTCCCGGTTAAACCTCTGCCCAAGGCCCGCCCTTTGCTCCCGGCCTGATCTTTTCTCCCTGCTAAACCACAGCTCCCGGTTAAACCTCTGTCCCCGGCCCGCCCTTTGCTCCCGGCCTGATCTTTTCTCCCGGCTAAACCACTGCTCCCGGTTAAACCTCTGCCCCCGGCCCGCCCTTTGCTCCTGGCCTGATCTTTTCTCCCGGCTTAACCTCTGCTCCCGGCCCAACCTCTGTTCCCGGTTAAACCTCTGCCCCCGGCCCGCCCTGTGCTCCCGGCCTGATCTTTTCTCGCGGCTAAACTTCTTGTCACGGTTAAACCTCTGACCCCGGCCCGCCCTTTGCTCCCGGCCTGATCTTTTCTCCCGGCTAAACCTCTGCTCCCGGTTAAACCTGTGCTCCCGGCCCGCCCTTTGCTCCCGGCCTGGTCTTTTCTCCCGGCTAAACCTCTGCTTCCAGTTAAACCTCTGTCCCGGCCCGCCCTTTGCTCCCGGCCTGTTATTTTCTCCCGGCTAAAACTCTGCTCCCGTTTAAACCTCTGCCCCCGGCCCGCCCTTTGCTCCCGCCCTGATCTTTTCTCCCGCCTAAACTTCTGGTCCGGGTTAAACCTCTGCCCCCGCCCCGCCCTTTTCTCCCGGCCTGATCTTTTCTCCCGCCTAAACCACTGCTCCCGGTTAAACCTCTGCCCAAGGCCCGCCCTTTGCTCCCGGCCTGGTCTTTTCTCCCGGCTAAACCACTGCTCCCGGTTAAACCTCTGCCCAAGGCCCGCCCTTTGCTCCCGGCCTGATCTTTTCTCCCGGCTAAACCTCTGCTCCCAGTTAAACCTCTGTCCCGGCCCGCCCTTTTCTCCCGGCCTGTTCTTTTCTCCCGGCTAAAACTCTGCTCCTGTTTAAACCTCTGCCCCCGGCCCGCCCTTTGCTCCCGGCCTGATCTTTTCTCCCGCCTAAACTTCTGGTCCGGGTTAAACCTCTGCCCCCGTCCTGCCCTTTTCTCCCGGCCTGATCTTTTCTCCTGCCTAAACCACTGCTGCCGGTTAAACCTCTGCCCAAGGCCCGCCCTTTGCTCCTGGCCTGATCTTTTCTCCCGGCTAAATCTCTGCTCCCGTCCCGCCCTTTGCTCCCGGCCTGGTCTTTTCTCCTGGCTAAACCTCTACCCGCGGCCTGACCTGTGCACCAGACCTGACCTTTTTCTTCTGTATTAACCTTTTCTGCGGGCTGACCTTTGCTCCCGGCCCCACCTTTTCTGCGGGTCTCCCTTTGCTCCCGGCCTGATCTTTTTTCCCGGCTAAACCAATGCTCCCGGTTAAACCTCTGCCCCCGGCCCGCCCTTTGCTCCCGGCCTGATCTTTTCTCCCGGGTAAAGCTCTGCTCCCGGCCCAACCTCTGCTCCCGGTCAAACCTCTGCCCAAGGCCCGCCCTTTGCTCCTGGCCTGATCTTTTCTCCTGGCTAAACCTCTGCCCCCGGCCCACCCTTTGCTCCAGGCCTGATCTTTTCTCCCGGCTAAACCTCTGCTCCCGGTTAACCCTCTGCCGCCGGCCCGCCCTTTGCTCCCGGCCTCATCTTTTCTCCCGGCTAAACCTCTGCTCCCGGTTAAACCTCTGCCACCGGCCCGCCCTTTGCTCCCGGCCTGATCTTTTCTCCTGGCTAAACCTCTGCCACCGGCCCGCCCTTTGCTCCCGGCCTGATCTTTTCTCCCGGCTAAACCTCTGCTCCCGGTTAACCCTCTGCCGCCGGCCCGCCCTTTGCTCCCGGCCTGATCTTTTCTCCCGGCTAAACCTCTGCTCCCGGTTAAACCTCTGCCACCGGCCCGCCCTTTGCTCCCGGCCTGATCTTTTCTCCTGGCTAAACCTCTGCTCCCTGCCCACCCTTTGCTCCCGGCCTGATCATTTCTCCCGGCTAATCCTCTGCTCCCGGTTAACCCTCTGCTCCCGGCCCGCCCTTTGCTCCCGGCCTGATCTTTCCAACCGGCTAAACCTCTGGCCGAGGCCGTACCTGTGCTCCAGACCTGAACTTTTTCTTCTGGATTACCCTTTTCTGCGGGCCTGACCTTTGCTCCCGGCCCCACCTTTTCTGCGGGTCTCCCTTTGCTCCCGACCTGATCTTTTCTCCCGGCTAAAACTCTGCTCCCGGCCCGCCCTTTGCTCCCAGCCTGATCTTTTCTCCCGGCTAAACCTCTGCTCCGGGTTAAACCTCTGCTCCCGGCCCGCCCTTTGCTCCCGGCCTGATCTCTTCTCCCGGCTAAACCTCTGCTCCCGGTTAAACCTCTCCCCCGGCCCGCCCTTTGCTCCCGGCTTGATCTTTCCTCCCGGCTAAACCTCTGCTCCCAGTTAAACCTCTGCCCTCGGCGCGCCATTTGCTCCCAGCCCCATCTTTTCTCCCGGCTAAACCTCTGCTCCTGGCCTGATCAGGTGCTTCCGACCTGATCTTTTTCTTCCGGATTAACCTTTTCTGCGGGCCTGACCTTTGCTCCCGTCCCCACCTTTTCTGCGGGTCTCTCTTTGCTCCCGGCCTGATCTTTTTTCCCGGCTAAACCAGTGCTCCCGGGTAAACCTCTGCCCCTGGCCCACCCTTTGCTCCCGGCCTGATCTTTTCTCCCGGCTAAACCTCTTCTCCCGGTTAAACCTCTGGTCCCGAACCGCCCTTTGCTCGCGGCCTGATCTTTTCTCCCGGTTAAACCTCTCCTCCCGGTTAAACCTCTGCCCCCGGCCCGCCTTTTGCTCCCTGCCTGATCTTTTCTCACGGCTAAACCTCTGCTCCCGGTTAAACCTCTGGTCCCGAACCGCCCTTTGCTCGCGGCCTGATGTTTTCTCCCAGCTAAACCTCTGCTCCCGGTTAAACCTCTGCCCAAGGCCCGCCCTTTGCTCCCGCCCTGATCTTTTCTCCCGGCTAAACCACTGCTCCCGGTTAAACCTCTGATCCCGGCCCTCCCTTTGCTCCCGTCCTGATCTTTTTTCCCGGCTAAACCTCTGCTCCCGTCCTGATCTTTTTTCCCGGCTAAACCTCTGCTCCCGGTTAAACCTCTGCCCCCGGCCCTCCGTTTGCTCCCGGCCTGATTTTTTCTCCCAGCTAAACCTCTGCTCCCGGTTAAACCTCTGCCACCGGCCCGCCCTTTGCTCCCGGCCTGATCTTTTCTCCCGGCTAACACTCTGCTCCCGCTTAAACGTCTGCCCCCGGCCCGCCCTTTGCTCCCGGCCTGGTCTGTTCTCCCGGCTAAACCTGTGCTCTCAGTTAAACCTCTGCTTCCGGCCCGCCCTTTGCTCCTGGCCTGATCTTTTCTCCCGGCTAAAACTCTGCTCCCGTTTAAACCTCTGCCCCCGGCCCGCCCTTTGCTCCCGGCCTGATCTTTTCTCCCGGCTAAACCTCTGGTCCGGGTTAAACCTCTGCCCCCGCCCCGCCCTTTGCTCCCGGCCTGATCTTTTCTCCCGGCTAAACCACTGCTCCCGGTTAAACCTCTGCCCAAGGCCCGCCCTTTGCTCCCGGCCTGATCTTTTCTCCCGGCTAAACCATTGCTCCCGGTTAAACCTCTGTCCCCGGCCTGCCCTTTGCTCCCGGCCTGATCTTTTCTCCCGGCTTAACCTCTGCTCCCGGCCCAACCTCTGTTCCCGGTTAAACCTCTGCCCCCGGCCCGCCCTGTGCTCCCGGCCTGATCTTTTCTCGCGGCTAAACTTCTTCTCCCGGTTAAACCTCTGACCCCGGCCCGCCCTTTGCTCCCGTCCTGATCTTTTCTCCCGGCTAAACCTCTGCTCACGGTTAAAACTGTGCTCCCGGCCCGCCCTTTGCTCCCGGCCTGATCTTTTCTCCCGGCTAAACCTCTGCTCCCAGTTAAACCTCTGTCCCGGCCCGCCCTTTGCTCCCGGCCTGTTCTTTTCTCCCGGCTAAAACTCTGCTCCCGTTTAAACCTCTACCCCCGGCCCGCCCTTTGCTCCCGGCCTGATCTTTTCTCCCGCCTAAACATCTGGTCCGGGTTAAACCTCTGCCCCCGCCCCGCCCTTTTCTCCCGGCCTGATCTTTTCTCCCGCCTAAACCACTGCTCCCAGTTAAACCTCTGCCCAAGGCCCGCCCTTTGCTCCTGGCCTGATCTTTTCTCCCGGCTAAACCTCTGCTCCCGTCCCGCCCTTTGCTCCCGGCCTGGTCTTTTCTCCTGGCTAAACCTCTGCCCGCGGCCTGACCTGTGCACCAGACCTGACCTTTTTCTTCTGTATTAACCTTTTCTGCGGCCTGACCTTGCTCCCGGCCCCACCTTTTCTGCGGGTCTCCCTTTGCTCCCGGCCTGATCTTTTTTCCTGGCTAAACCAATGCTCCCGGTTAAACCTCTGCCGCCGGCCCGCGCTTTGCTCCCGGCCTGATCTTTTCTCCCGGCTAAACTTCTGCTCCCGGTTAAACTTCTGTCCCCGACCCGCCCTTTGCTCCCGGCCTGATCTTTTCTCCTGGCTAAACCTCTGCCCCCGGCCCACCCTTTGCTCCCGGCTTGATCTTTTCTCCCGGCTAAACCTCTGCTCCTGGTTAAACCTCTGCCACTGGCCCGCCCTTTGCTCCCGGACTGATCTTTTCTCCTGGCTAAACCTCTGCCCCCTGCCCACCCTTTGCTCCCGGCCTGATCTTTTCTCCCGGCTAATCCTCTTCTCCCGGTTAAACCTCTGCTCCTGGCCCGCCCTTTGCTCCCGGCCTGATCTTTCCATCCGGCTAAACCTCTGGCCGAGGCCGTACCTGTGCTCCAGACCTGACCTTTTTCTTCTGGATTACCCTTTTCTGCGGGCCTGACCTTTGCTCCCGGCCCCACCTTTTCTGCGGGTCTCCCTTTGCTCCAGGCCTGATCTTTTTTCCCGGCTAAACCTCTGCTCCCGGTTAAACCTCTGCCCCCGGCCCGCCCTTTGCTCCCGGCCTGATATTTTCTCCCAGCTAAATCTCTGCTCCCGGTTAAACCTCTGCCCCCGGCCCCCCCTTTGCTCCCGGCCTGATCTTTTCTCCCGGCTAAACCTCTGCTCCCGGTTAAACCTCTGCCCCCGGCCCGCCCTTTGCTCCCGGCCTGTTCTTTTCTCCTGGCTAAAACTCTGCTCCCGTTTAAACCTCTGCCCCCGGCCCGCCCTTTGCTCCCGGCCTGATCTTTTCTCCCGGCTAAACCTCTGCTCCCGGTTAAACCTCTGCCCCCGGCCCGCCCTTTGCTCCCGGCCTGATCTTTTCTCCCGCCTAAACCTCTGCTCCCGGTTAAACCTCTGCCCAAGGCCCGCCCTTTGCTCCTGGCCTGATCTTTTCTCCCGGCTAAACCTCTGCTCCCGTCCCGCCCTTTGCTCCCGGCCTGGTCTTTTCTCCTGGCTAAACCTCTGCCCGCGGCCTGACCTGTGCACCAGACCTGACCTTTTTCTTCTGTATTAACCTTTTCTGCGGCCTGACCTTTGCTCCCGGCCCCACCTTTTCTGCGGCTCTCCCTTTGCTCCCGGCCTGATCTTTTTTCCCGGCTAAACCAATGCTCCCGGTTAAACCTCTGCCCCCGGCCCGCCCTTTGCTCCCGGCCTGATCTTTTCTCCCGGGTAAACCTCTGCTCCCGGCCCAACCTCTGCTCCCGGTCAAACCTCTGCCGCCGGCCCGCCCTTTGCTCCCGGCCTGATCTTTTCTCCTGGCTAAACTTCTGCCCCCGGCCCACCCTTTGCTCCCGGCCTGATCTTTTCTCCCGGCTAAACCTCTGCTCCCGGTTAACCCTCTGCCGCCGGCCCGCCCTTTGCTCCCGGCCTGATCTTTTCTCCCGGCTAAACCTCTGCTCCCGGTTAAACCTCTGCCACCGGCCCGCCCTTTGCTCCCGGCCTGATCTTTTCTCGTGGCTAAACCTCTGCCCCCGGCCCACCCTTTGCTCCCGGCCTGATCTTTTCTCCCGGCTAAACCTCTGCTCCCGGTTAAACCTCTGCCCCCGGCCCGCCCTTTGCTCCCGGCCTGATCTTTTCTCCCGCCTAAACCTCTGCTCCCGGTTAAACCTCTGCCCAAGGCCCGCCCTTTGCTCCTGGCCTGATCTTTTCTCCCGGCTAAACCTCTGCTCCCGTCCCGCCCTTTGCTCCCGGCCTGGTCTTTTCTCCTGGCTAAACCTCTGCCCGCGGCCTGACCTGTGCACCAGACCTGACCTTTTTCTTCTGTATTAACCTTTTCTGCGGCCTGAGCTTTGCTCCCGGCCCCACCTTTTCTGCGGCTCTCCCTTTGCTCCCGGCCTGATCTTTTTTCCCGGCTAAACCAATGCTCCCGGTTAAACCTCTGCCCCCGGCCCGCCCTTTGCTCCCGGCCTGATCTTTTCTCCCGGGTAAACCTCTGCTCCCGGCCCAACCTCTGCTCCCGGTCAAACCTCTGCCGCCGGCCCGCCCTTTGCTCCCGGCCTGATCTTTTCTCCTGGCTAAACCTCTGCCCCCTGCCCACCCTTTGCTCCCGGCCTGATCATTTCTCCCGGCTAATCCTCTGCTCCCGGTTAACCCTCTGCTCCCGGCCCGCCCTTTGCTCCCGGCCTGATCTTTCCATCCGGCTAAAACTCTGGCCGAGGCCGTACCCGTGCTCCAGACCTGACCTTTTTCTTCTGGATTACCCTTTTCTGCGGGCCTGACCTTTGCTCCCGGCCCCACCTTTTCTGCGGGTCTCCCTTTGCTCCCGGCCTGATCTTTTCTCCCGGCTAAACCTCTGCTCCCGGCCCGCCCTTTGCACCCAGCCTGATCTTTTCTCCCGGCTAAACCTCTGCTCCCGGTTAAACCTCTCCCCCGGCCCGCCCTTTGCTCCCGGCTTGATCTTTCCTCCCGGCTAAACCTCTGCTCCCAGTTAAACGTCTGCCCCCGGCCCGCCATTTGCTCCCAGCCCCATCTTTTCTCCCGGCTAAACCTCTGCTCCTGGCCAGATCAGGTGCTTCCGACCTTATCTTTTTCTTCCGGATTAACCTTTTCTGCGGGCCTGACCTTTGCTCCCAACCCCACCTTTTCTGCGGGTCTCTCTTTGCTCCCGGCCTGATCTTTTTTCCCGGCTAAACCTCTGCTCCCGGTTAAACCTCTGCCCCCGGCCCGCCCTTTGCTCCCGGCCTGATCTTTTCTCCCGGCTAAACCTCTGCTCCCGGTTAAACCTCTCCTCCCGGCCTGCCCTTTGCTCCCGGCCTGATCTTTTCTCCCAGCTAAACCAGTGCTCCCGGGTAAGCCTCTGCCCCCGGCCCACCCCTTGCCCCCGGCCTGATCTTTTCTCCCGGCTAAACCTCTGCTCCCGGTTAAACCTTTGGTCCCGAACCGCCCTTTGCTCGCGGCCTGATCTTTTCTCCCGGTTAAACCTCTGCTCCCGGTTAAACCTCTGCCCCCGGCCCGCCTTTTGGTCCCTGCCTGATCTTTTCTCACGGCTAAACCTCTGCTCCCGGTTAAACCTCTGCCCCCGGCCCGCCCTTTGCTCCCGGCCTGATCTTTTCTCCCGGCTAAACCTCTGCTCCCGGTTAAACCTCTGCCCCCGGCCCTCCCTTTGCTCCCGGCCTGATTTTTTCTCCCGGCTAAACCTCTGCTCCCAGTTAAACCTATGCCCAAGGCCCGCCCTTTGCTCCCGCCCTGATCTTTTCTCCCGGCTAAACCACTGCTCCCGGTTAAACCTCTGCCCCCGTCCCGCCCTTTGCTCCTGGCCTGATCTTTTCTCCCGGCTTAACCTCTGCTCCCGGCCCAACCTCTGTTCCCGGTTAAACCTCTGCCCCCGGCCCGCCCTGTGCTCCCGGCCTGATTTTCTCTCGCGGCTAAACTTCTTCTCCCGGTTAAACCTCTGACCCCGGCCCGCCCTTTGCTCCCGTCCTGATCTTTTCTCCCGGCTAAACCTCTGCTCCCGCTTAAAACTGTGCTCCCGGCCCGCCCTTTGCTCCCGGCCTGATCTTTTCTCCCGGCTAAACCTCTGCTCCCAGTTAAACCTCTGTTCCCGGCCCGCCCTTTGCTCCCGGCCTGTTCTTTTCTCCCGGCTAAAACTCTGTTCCCGTTTAAACCTCTGCCCCCGGCCCGCCCTTTGCTCCCGGCCTGATCTTTTCTCCCGCCTAAACTTCTGGTCCGGGTTAAACCTCTGCCCCCGCCCCGCCCTTTTCTGCCGGCCTGATCTTTTCTCCCGCCTAAACCACTGCTCCCGGTTAAACCTCTGCCCAAGGCCCGCCCTTTGCTCCTGGCCTGATCTTTTCTCCCGGCTAAACCTCTGCTCCCGGCCCGCCCTTTGCTCCCAGCCTGATCTTTTCTCCCGGCTAAACCTCTGCTCCGGGTTAAACCTCTGCTCCCGGCCCGCCCTTTGCTCCCGGCCTGATCTTTCCTCCCGGCTAAACCTCTGCTCCTGGCCTGATCAGGTGCTTCCGACCTGATCTTTTTCTTCCGGATTAACCTTTTCTGCGGGCCTGACCTTTGCTCCCGGCCCCACCTTTTCTGCGGGTCTCTCTTTGCTCCCGGCCTGATTTTTTTTCCTGGCTAAACCTCTGCTCCCGGTTAAACCTCTGCCCCCGGCCCGCCCTTTGCTCCCGGCCTGATCTTTTCTCCCGGCTAAACCTCTGCTCCCGGTTAAACCCCTGCCCCCGGCCCGCCATTTGCTCCCAGCCCAATCTTTTCTCCCGGCTAAACCTCTGCTCCTGGCCTGATCAGGTGCTTCCGACCTGATCTTTTTCTTCCGGATTTACCTTTTCTGCGGGCCTGACCTTTGCTCCCGGCCCCACTTTTTCTGCGGGTCTCTCTTTGCTCCCGGCCTGATTTTTTTTCCTGGCTAAACCTCTGCTCCCGGTTAAACCTCTGCCCCCGGCCCGCCCTTTGCTCCCGGCCTGATCTTTTCTCCCGGCTAAACCTCTGCTCCCGGTTAAACCTCTGCCCCCCGCCCGCCCTTTGCTCCCGGCCTGATCTTTTCTCCCGGCTAAACCTCTGCTCCCTGTTAAACCTCTGCCCCCGGCCCGCCCTTTGCTCCCGGCCTGATCTTTTCTCCCTGCTAAACCTCTGCTCCCGGTGAAACCTCTGCCCCCGGCCCGCCCCTTGCTCCCGGCCTGATCTTTTCTCCCGGCTAAACCTCTGCTCCCGGCCTGACCTGTGCTCCAGACGTGACATTTTTCTTCTGTATTAACCTTTTCTGCGGGCCTGACCTTTGCTCCCGGCCCCCCCTTTTCTGTGGGTCTCCCTTTGCTCCCGGCCTGATCTTTTTTCCCGGCTAATCCAATGCTCCCGGTTAAACCTCTGCTGCCGGCCTGCCCTTTGCTCCCTGCCTGATCTTTTCTCCCGGCTAAACCTCTGCTCCCAGTTAAACCTCTTCCCCCGGCACTCCCTTTGCTCCCGGCCTGATCATTTCTCCCGGCTAAACCTCTGCTCCTGGTTAAACCTCTTCCCCCGGCACTCCCTTTGCTCCCGGCCTGATCATTTCTCCCGGCTAAACCTCTGCTCCCGGTGAAACCTCTGCCCCCGGCCCGCCCTTTGCTCCCGGCCTGATCCTTTCTTCCGGCCTGATGTCTTCTCCTGGCTAAATCTCTGACCCCGGCCCGCCCTCTGCTCCCGGCCTGATGTTTTCTCCCGGCTAAACCTCTGCCCCCGGCCCGCCCTTTGCTTCCGACCGGATCTTTTCTCCCAGACAAACCTCTGCTCCCGTCCTGACCTCTGGCCCCGGCCCGCCCTTTGCTCCTGGCCTGATCTTTTTTCCCGGCTAAACCTCTGCTCCCGGCCTGACTTGTGCTCCCGACCTGACCTTTTTCTTCTGGATTAACCTTTTCTGCGCGTCTGACCTTTGCTCCCGCCCTGACCTTTTCTCCCGGCCCCACCTTTTCTCCCGGCCCCACCTTTTCTCCCGGCCCCACCTTTTCTCCCGGCCCCACCTTTTCTCCCGGCCAAACTTCTGCTCCCGGCCTGATCTTTTCTCCCGGCTAAACCTCTGCTCCCGGTTGAACCTCTGCCCCTGGCCCGCCCTTTGCTCCCAGCCTGATCTCCTTTCCCGGCTAAATCTCTGCTCCCGGTTAAACCTCTGCCCCCGGGCCGCCCTTTGCTTCTGACCTGATGTTTTCTCCTGGCTAAACCCCTGCCCCCGGCCCGCCCTTTGCTCCCGACCTGATCTTTTCTCCCGGCTAAACCTCTGCTCCCGGTTAAACCTCTGCCGCCGGCCCGCCCTTTGCTCCCGGCCTGATCTTTTCTCCCGGCTAAACCTCTGCCCCCGCCCCGCCCTTTGCTCCCGGCCTGATCTTTTCTCCCGGTGAAACCTCTGCCCTCGGCCCGCCCTTTGCTCCCGGCTAATCCTCTGCTCCCGGTTAAACCTATGCCCCTGGCCCGCCCTTTGCTTCCGACCGGATCTTTCTCCTGGCTAAACCTCTGCCCCCGGCCCGCCCTTTGCTCCCGGCCTGATGTTTTCTCCCAGCCCCATCTTTTCTCCCAGCTAAACTTCTGCTCCCGGCCCGCCCTTTGCTCCTGGCCCCATCTTTTCTCCCGGCTAAACCTCTGCTCCCGCTTAAACCTCTGCCCCCGGCCCGATCTTTCTCCCGGCCAAACCTCTGCTCCCGGTTAAACCTCTAACCCCCGGCCCGCCCTTTGCTCCCGGCCTGATCTTTTCTCCCGGCTAAACCACTGCTCCCGGTTAAACCTCTGCCCCCGGCCCGCCCTTTGCTCCCGGCCTGATGTCTTCTCCCGGCTAAACCTCTGTTCCCGGTTAAACCTCTGCCCCCGGCCCGCCCTTTGCTCCCGGCTTGATCTTTTCTCCCGGCTAAACCTCTGCTCCTGGCCTGACCTGTGCTTCCGACCTGATCTTTTTCTTCCGGATCAAACTTTTCTGCGGGCCCGCCCTTTGCTCCTGGCCCCATCCTTTCTCCCGGCTAAACCTCTGCTCCCGCTTAAACCTCTGCCCCCGGCCCGATCTTTCTCCCGGCCAAACCTCTGCTCCCGGTTAAACCTCTGCCCCCGGCCCGCCCTTTGCTCCCGGCCTGATTTTTTCTCCCGGCCAAACCTGTGCCCCCGGTTAAACCTATGCCCCCGGCCCGCCCTTTTCTCCCGGCCTGATCTTTTCTCCCGGCTAAACCTCTGCTCCCGGTGAAACCTCTGCCCCCGGCCCGCCCTTTGCTCCCGGCCTGATCTTTTCTTCCGTCCTGATCTTTTCTCCCGGCCAAACCTCTGCTCGCGGCCCGCCCTTTGCTCCCGGCCTGATGTTTTCTTCCGGCCAAACCTCTACCCCCGGCCCAGGCTTTGCTCCCGGCCTGATCTTTTCTCACGGCCAAACCTCTGCTCCCGGCCCGCCCTTTGCTCCCAGCCCCATCTTTTCTCCCGGCTAAACCTCTGCTCCCGGTTAAATCTCTGCCCCCGGTCCGCCCTTTCCTTCCGACCGGATCTTTTCTCCCCGCTAAACCTCTGCCCCCGGCCCGCCTTTTGCTCCCGGCCTGATGTTTTTTTCCGGCCTGATCTTTTCTCCCGGCCAAACCTTTTCCTCCGGCCTGACCTTTTTCTTCCGGCCTGAACTTTTCGGCGGGACTGGGCTCTGCTCCCGGCGCGATCTTTGCTCCCGGCCCCATCTTTTCTGCCGGCTAAACCTCTGCTCCCGGTTAAATCTCTGCCCCCGGCCCGCCCTTTGCTCCCGGCCTGATCTTTTCTCCCGGCTAAACCTCTGCTCCCGGTTAAACCTCTGCCCCCGGCCCGCCCTTTGCTCCCGGCCTGATCTTTTCTTCCAGCTAAACCTCTGGCCGAGGCCTTACCTGTGCTCCAGACCTGACCTTTTTCATCTGGATTAACCTTTTCTGCGGGCCTGACCTTTGCTCCCGGCCCCACCTTTTCTGCGGGTCTCCCTTTGCTCCCGGCCTGATCTTTTCTCCCGGCTAAACCTCTCCTCCCGGCCAGCCCTTTGCTCCCGGCCTGATCCTTTCTCCCGGCAAAACCTCTGCTCCGGGTTAAACCTCTGCCCCCGCCCCGCCCTTTGCTCCCGGCCTGATCTTTTCTCCCGGCTAAACCACTGCTCCCGGGTAAACCTCTGCCCCCGGCCCGCCCTTTGCTCCCGGCCTGATCTTTTCTCCCGGCTAAACCTCTGCTCCCGGTTAAACCTCTGCCCCCGGCCCGCCCTTTGCTCCCGGCCTGACCTTTTCTCCCGGCTAAACCTCTGCTCCGGGTTAAACCTCTGCCCCCGGCCCGCCTTTTGCTCCCGGCCTGATCTTTTCTCCCGGCTAAACCTCTGCTCCCCGTTAAACCTCTGCCCCCGGCCCGCCCTTTGCTCCCGGCCTGATCTTTTCTTCCTGCTAAACCTCTGCTCCGGGTTAAACCTCTGCCTCCGCCCCGCCCTTAGCTCCCGGCCTGATCTTTTCTCCCGGCTAACCCACTGCTCCCGGTTAAACATCTGCCCCCAGCCCGCCTTTTGCTCCCGGCCTGATCCTTTCTCCCGGCAAAACCTCTGCTCCGGGTTAAACCTCTGCCCCCGCCCCGCCCTTTGCTCCCGGCCTGATCTTTTCTCCCGGCTAAACCACTGCTCCCGGGTAAACCTCTGCCCCCGGCCCGCCCTTTGCTCCCGGCCTGATCTTTTCTCCCGGCTAAACCTCTGCTCCCGGTTAAACCTCTGCCCCCGGCCCGCCCTTTGCTCCCGGCCTGACCTTTTCTCCCGGCTAAACCTCTGCTCCGGGTTAAACCTCTGCCCCCGGCCCGCCTTTTGCTCCCGGCCTGATCTTTTCTCCCGGCTAAACCTCTGCTCCCCGTTAAACCTCTGCCCCCGGCTCGCCCTTTGCTCCCGGCCTGATCTTTTCTTCCTGCTAAACCTCTGCTCCGGGTTAAACCTCTGCCTCCGCCCCGCCCTTAGCTCCCGGCCTGATCTTTTCTCCCGGCTAACCCACTGCTCCCGGTTAAACATCTGCCCCCAGCCCGCCTTTTGCTCCCGGCCTGATCTTTTCTCCCGGCTAAACCTCTGCTCCCGGTTAAACCTCTGCCCCCGGCACTCCCTTTGCTCCCGGCCTGATCTCTTCTCCCAGCTAAAGCTCTGCTCCCGGTTTAACCTCTGACCCGGCCCGCCCTTTGCTCCCGGCCTGATCTTTTCTCCCGGCTAAACCTCTGCTCCCCGTTAAACCTCTGCCCCCGGCCCGCCCTTTGCTCCCGGCCTGATCTTTTCATCCGGCTAAACCTCTGCTCCGGGTTAAACCTCTGCCCCCGGCCCGCCCTTTGCTCCCGGCCTGATCTTTTCTCCCGGCTAAACCTCTGCTCCCGGTTAAACCTCTGCCCCCGATACTCCCTTTGCTCCCGGCCTGATCACTTCTCCCGGCTAAACCTCTGCTCCCGGTTTAACCTCTGCCCCGGCCCGCCCTTTGCTCCCGGCCTGATGTTTTCTCCCGGCTAAACCTCTGCCCCCGGCCCGCCCTTTGCTTCCGACCGGATCTTTTCTCCCAGACAAACCCCTGCTCCCGTCCTGACCTCTGCCCCCGGCCCGCCCTTTGCTCCCGGCCTGATCTTTTTTCCCGGCTAAACCTCTGCTCCCGTCCTGACTTGTGCTCCCCACCTGACCTTTTTCTTCTGGATTAACCTTTTCTACGTGTCTGACCTTTGCTCCCGGCCTGACCTTTTCTCCCGGCCTCACCTTTTCTCCCGGCCCCACCTTTTCTCCCGGCCAAACTTCTGCTCCCGGCCTGATCTTTTCTCCCGGCTAAACCTCTGCTCGCGGTTGAACCTCTGCCCCTAGCCCGCCCTTTGCTCCCGGCCTGATCTCTTCTCCCGGCTAAATCTCTGCTCCCGGTTGAACCTCTGCCCCTGGCCCACCCTTTGCTCCCGGCCTGATCTCTTCTCCCGGCTAAATCTCTGCTCCCGGTTAAACCTCTGCCCCCGGCCCCCCCTTTGCTTCCGACCTGATGTTTTCTCCTGGCTAAACCCCTGCCCCCGGCCCGCCATTTGCTCCCGGCCTGATCTTTTCTCCCGGCTAAACCTCTGCTCCCGGTTAAACCTCTGCCGCCGGCCCGCCCTTTGCTCCCGGCTTGATGTTTTGTCCCGGCTAAACCTCTGCCACCGCCCCGCCCTTTGCCCCCCGCCTGATCTTTTCTCCCGGTGAAACCTCTGCCCCCGCCCCGCCCTTTGCTCCCGGCTAAACCTCTGCTCCCGGTTAAACCTCTGCCCCTGGCCCGCCCTTTGCTTCCGACCGGATCTTTTCTCCTGGCTAAACCTCTGCCCCCGGCCCGCCCTTTGCTCCCGGCCTGATCTTTTCTCCCAGCCCCATCTTTTCTCCTGGCTAAACCTCTGCTCCCGCTTAAACCTCTGCCCGCGGCCCGATCTTTCTCCCGGCCAAACCTCTGCTCCCGGTTAAACCTCTGCCCCCGGCCCGCCCTTTGCTCCCGGCCTGATCTTTTCTCCCGGCCTGACCTCTGCTCCTGGGCCGCCCTTTGCTCCCGGCCTGATCTTTTCTCCCGACTAAACCTCTGCCCCCCGCCCGCCCTTTGCTCCCGGCCTGATGTTTTCCTCCGGCCTGACCTCTGCCCCCGGCCCGCCCTTTCCTCCCGGCCTGATCTTTTCTCCCAGCGCCATATTTTCTCCTGGCCAAACCTCTGCCCCCGACCCGCCCTTTGCTCCCGGCCAGATGTTTTCTCCCGGCCTGACCTGTGCCCCCGGCCCGCCCTTTGCTCCCGGCCTGAGGTTTTCTCCCGGCCTGACCTCTGCCCCCGGTCCGCCCTTTGCTTCCGACCAGATCTTTTCTCCCCGCTAAACCTGTGCCCCCGGCCCGCCCTTTGCTCCCGGCCTGATATTTTCTCCCGGCTAAACCTCTGCCCCCGGGCCGCCCTTTGCTTCCGGCCTGATGTTTTCTCCTGGCTAAATATCTGGTCCCGGTTAAACCTTTGGCCGCAGCCTGCCATTTGCTCCCGGCCCCATCTTTTCTCCCGGCTAAACCTCTGCTCTCGCTTAAACCTCTGCCCCCGGCCCGATCTTTTCTCCCGGCCAAACCTCTGCTCCCGGTTAAACCTCTGCTCCCGGCCCGTCCTTTGCTCCCGGCCTGATCTTTTCTCCCGGCTAAACCTCTGCTCCCGGCCCATCCTCTGCTCCCGGTTAAACCTCTGCTCCCGGCCCGCCCTTTGCTCCCGGCCTGATCTTTTCTCCCGGCTAAACCTCTGCTCCCGGTTAAACCTCTGCCCCCGGCCCGCCCTTTGCTCCCGGCCTGATCTTTTCTCCCGGCTAAACCGCTGCTCCCGGCCAAACCTCTGGCCCCGGCCCGCCCTTTGCTCCTGGCCTGACCTTTTCTCCCGTCCTGACCTCTGCCCCCGGCCCGCCCTTTGCTCCAGGCCTGATGTTTTCTTCCGGGTAAACCTCTGCTCCCGGTGAAACCTCTGCCCCCGGCCTGCCCTTTCCTCCCGGCCTGACCTTTTCTCCCAGCCCCATATTTTCTCCTGGCCAAACCTCTGCCCCCTGCCCGCCCTTTGCTCCCGGCTTGATCTTTTCTCCCGGCTAAACCTCTGCTCCCGGTTAAACGTCTGCCCCCGGCCCGCCATTTGCTCCCAGCCCCATCTTTTCTCCCGGCTAAACCTCTGCTCCTTGCCTGACCTGTGCTTCCGAGCTGATCTTTTTCTTCCGGATCAATCTTTTCTGCGGGCCTGACCTTTGCTCCCGGCCCCACCTTTTCTGCGGGCCTGCCCTTTGCTCCCGGCCTGATTTTTTCTCCCGGCCAAACCTGTGCCCCCGGTTAAACCTCTGCCCTCGGCCCGCCCTTTTCTCCCGGCCTGATCTTTTCTCCCGGCTAAACCTCTGCTCCCGGTGAAACCTCTGCCCCCGGCCCGCCCTTTGCTCCCGGCCTGATCTTTTCTTCCGTCCTGATCTTTTCTCCCTGCCAAACCTCTGCTCGCGGCCCGCCCTTTGCTCCCGGCCTGATCTTTTCTTC
>NW_024396811.1:0-24282 GCF_004115215.2 Ornithorhynchus anatinus
CTGAGCAGACGAGTGAGGAAATAGAGCAGGTCAGAGTGAATTCCATAGGGCATAAGTTAGCCTGGTGCCTGAGTTTTCACCAGCTGGGATCAGCTGCCCAAGCCCAGAAATGGGGAAAGTGGACAGTGGGGGTGATCCAGGGCAGGGGGTTGCTGGTAGAAGAGTGACAGAGGGACAAGGGGGCCAGGAAGCTATTTGGTGTTGAGGAGGTGGATGAGAAGAATATGACAGCTTGGGACAGGATGAGTGGGTCCAGAGTGCAGAGGTCCTGGATTTCTGGGCGGGGGGCAGCGGGGGGTGCAAGATGACAGGTTAGAAGACTGTGGTTGGGTAAGGGTTGGTAAGGTTAGAGATTGCCTAGAGATGCTATTGAACCTTTATCTGCCTGAGAGGTGGAGTTAGGTAAGCAATCAGCAAAGTTGAGTAGCGTGAGGAAGTGGGTGGCCAGGGGATTCAGAGCAAACTCCACATGGTGGTTGAAGTTCCCAAACACAGCGCAGGAGAAAGGAATGAGATTAGGAAGGAGGGAAAGGTGACAAAATCGGTCTAGAAGGCAGAGGTGGGGCCAGGAGGGAGATAAAGAACAGCTCGCACCACGGAAGGCAGGAGATGCGTACTTCCCCGCACTGTGGAAGGCAGACGGTGCATACACACTTCGGGAGTCGATTTTTGAAGTAGAAAAAGAAAGTTCGGGTCACACCCCGCCCCTCCCCCCCCCCCCAGCACCATGAGCAATCCAGCAGGCCGTAAGCAATCCAGGGCTCTGCAGTTGCATCAGGCTGTGTTAAGTAATGAGGTTGATCGTATCTGCGAGCGGAAAGTAAATTTATTCCTTTTGAGAGTTTCTTCAAATTGTATTCGGTTCAAAAAAATGCCATCTCTGGAGGTTATGGTCAATAGCAAAATCTATATTTGTGTCTTTGTGCTGTCTTTATCGATCAGTCAGTGGTATCTATTGAGTGCTTACGGTGTGCAGTGCACTCTTCTAAGCCCTTGGGAGAATAGTGTGCAACAGAGTTGGTAGATCCGGTCCCTGCCCACAGCGAGCTTCCGTCTAGAAGAGGAGACAAACATGAATATACATAAATAAATTATGGCTATGAACATAAGGGCCGAGGGGCTGAGAGTGGGGTAAATACCAAGAGCTCCAAGGGTTCAGATACAAGTGCGTAGATGATGGCAGAAAGGAGAGGGAGTCAGGGAAAAGAGGGCTTAGTCGGGGAAGGCCTCTTGAAGGAGATGCGATTTTAATAAGGCTTCGAAGGTGGGGAGAGTGGAGGTGTGACACATATGGAAGGGGAAGGAGTTCCAGGCCAGAGGAGGTCATGGGAAAGGGGTTGACAAGAAGATTGACGAGATCAAGGCACAGTGGGCAAGCGGGCACTGGAGGAGCAAAGCGTGCGGGCTGGGCTGTAGTAGATCAGTGAGATAAGGTAGGAGGGGGTGAATTGATTAAGTGCTTTCAGTGATGGTAAGGAGTTTCTGTTTGATGCAGAGGTGGATGGACAACCACTGGAAGTTCATGAGGAGTGGGGAAAGATGGACTGAATAGGTTTTTTTAAGAAAAATGATCTGGGCAGCAGAGTGAAGTGTGGACTGTAGTGAGAGAGACAGGAGGCAGGGAGGTGAGTAAGGAGGAAGATGCAGGGTAGGATAAGTGCTTTAAGCGATGTGTTAGCAGTTTGGATGGTTAGGAAAGGGCAGGTTTTACTAGTGTTGTGAAGGTAGAACTGACAGGATTTGGTGACAAATTGAACATGTGGGTCAAATGAAAGAGATGAATCAAGGAACTTGCCACGGTTATGGGCTTGTGAGATAGGGAGGATTGTAGGTTGGCCTCAGTGGAAGAGCATGGGCTTGGAGTCAGGGCTCATGACTTCAAATCCCAGCTCTGCCATTTGTTTCGTCCTGTGTGACTGTGGGCAAGTCACTTCACTTCCTCTGTGCCAGTTCCCTCATCTGTAAAATGGGGATTAAGACTGTGAGCCCCACGTGGGACAACCTAATCCCCTATGTCTACCCCAGCGCTTAGAACAGTGCTCGGCACATAGTAAGCGCTTAACAAATACCAACATTATTATTATTATTATTAGGTGATGGGAAAGATGCGGGGGTGGGCAGGATTTGGGGGGAAGGTGAAGGATTTCGTTTTAGACATGTTCAATTTGAGTCATCGGTGGAACGAGCAGGTATCGAGATGTCTTGAAGGCCAGAGGAAATGCAAGCCTGCAAAGAAGGAGAGAGATCAGGGCCGGAGAGGTAGAGTTGCGTATCATCTGCATAGGAGTGGTAGTTGAAGCCATGGGAGCAAATGAGTCCTCCAAGGGAGTGTGTGTAGATGAAGAATAGAAGGGGACCCAGAACTGAACCTTGAGGGCCCCCAACTGTCAGAGGCAGAGGAGCGTCCTGCATAAGAGACCGAGAAGGAACCGTCAGAGAGATAGGAGCAGAACCAGAAGAGGACAGTGTCAGTGAAGCCAAAGTTAGCTAACATTTCCTGGGGAAGGGGGTTGTCCGCAGTGTTGAAGGCAGCCGAGGTCAGGGAGGATTTAGATGGAGTAGAGGCCGTCAGATTTGGCAAGAAGAAGGTCACTGATGATGTTAGAGAGGGCAGTTTCCATGGAGTGAAGGGGCTGGAAACCAGAGAAGCAGCGTGGCCTAGTGGAAAGAGAACGGACATGGGAGCAAGAGGGCCTGGGTTCTAATCCCCGCTCTGCCACGTTTTCATGGTATTTGTTGAGTACTTACTATGTGTCAAGCAATGTTCTAAGCACTGGGGTAGGTACAAGTTAGGTGGGACACAGTGCCTGTCCTCATGGGGCTCACAAGCTAAGGAGTGCTCAGAGCCTTGGGCCAGTCACTTAACTTCTATGTGCCTCAGTTTCTTCAACTATAAGTAGCAGTCTCCCTCCTACTTAGACTGTGAGCCTCATATGGGACAGGGACTGTATCTGGCCTGGTTAACTGTATCTATCCCAGTGCTTAGAACAGTGCATGACACATAGTAAGTGCTTAACAAGTACCTAAAAAAACTAGAAAGAGGGAATGACGGAAGAGAATCGGTGGAGAGAAAGTGGAGACAGGAGGTGGGGACATTCTCTCCAGGACTTGAGAGTTATGGTAGGAGGGAGATGGGGTGATAACTGGAAGGAGTTGTGGGGTCAATGGAGGGTTGGTCATTTCAATCTTTCCTCATGTCCTCATCCCCACCCGCACTGCCCCTCTTTTAGATTGTGAGCCCCTGAGGTCCAGGGATCCTAATGAATCCCCTATTGAACCTTCCCCAGGGCTTAGTACAATACTTTTCCCACTGGAGGCACTCCAAAAGTACCCTTAAATGAATGAAAGATCAGCCCCAGTAGAATTAGAAGGTGCAGTCTTAAATTACTTTTCCCCAAGAGTCCAGTAGATATTTGGAAAAATAAAGAAACAATGCATAGGCGTGAGTGTTAAGTACTTTAAACTGGTCTTTCATTCATACATTCAATCATATTTATTGAGTGCTTACTGTGAGCAGAGCACTGTACTAAGCCTTGGAAAGTACAATTCAGCAACAAATAGAGACAATCCCTGCCCAAGACAGGCTCACAGTCTAGAAGGGGGAGCAGATACCAAAACAAGTAAACAGGCCTCAATAGCATCAGTGTCAAAAAATAGAATTATAGATATAAACACATTAATAAAATAAGTAGAATTATAAATATGTACATATATGCACACAAGTGCTGTGGGGTGGGGAGGGGTTAGAGCAAAAGGAAGGGAGTGGGGTGATGGGAGGGAGGGGGGATCAATGGAAAGGGGGACTTAGTCCAGAAAGGCCTCCTGGAGGAGGTGAGCCTTTAGTAGGGCTTTGAAGAGGGGAAGTGTGCTAATTTGATGAATTTGAGGAGGGAGGGCATTCCAGGCCAGAGGTAGGACCCGGACCAGGGATCGACGGTGGGACAGACAGAACGAGGCACAGGGAGAAGGTTAGTGGCAGAGGAGCGGAATGTGCAAGCTGGGCTATGGAAGGCGAGGTGGGAGGTGAGGTAGGAGAGGGCAAGGTGGTGGAGAGCTTTGAAGCCAAATAGTGAGGAGTTTTTGCTTGCTACAAAGGTGAATAGGCAACCACTGGAGATTTCTGAGGAGAAGAGGTGACATTCCTAGAAGGTTTCTATAAAAAGATAATCCGGGCAGGAGAGTGAAGTATAGGCTGAGTGTGGAGAGACAGGAGTTTGGGAGATCAGAAAGGAGGCTGATGCAGTAATCCAGTCGGGATATTACGAGAGTTTGAAACAGCAAGGTAGCAGTTGGATGGAGAGGAAAGGGCAGATCTTGGCGATGTTGTGAAGGTGAGACCAGCAGGTTTTGGTGATGGATTGGCTATGTGGGGTGAATGAGAGAGCGGAGTCAAGGATGACACCAAGGCTTGTTTGACGGGAAGGATGGTAGTGCCGTCCACAGTGACGGGAAAGTCAGGGTTTGGGAGGGACGATAAGGAGCTCAGCCTTTCACATGTTGAGTTTCAGGTGACAGGCGGATATCCAGGTGGAGATGTCCTGAAGGCAGGAGGACATGCGAGCCTGGAGGGAGGGAGATAGAACAGGGGAGGAGATGTAGATTTGGGTATCGTCCACGTAGATGTATGTCCTGAATTTATATTCTTTATGCTTAATGTAACCTTTCGTCACACAGGTGCATTTTGCTCTCTTTTTATGGATTAGATTCCGTGTTTCAAAAACTGATAAAATCAATCTCAATCGATCTTAAAATTCCATTTTGTGTGTAAACAAAATGAAATTGGTTTCCCGAACATTCATCTTTAATTCTGCGTAATTAGAAAATACAGTTGGGAACTATTTTAACCATAAATTTATTTTTTTTAATAACACTGAATTAATAGGTGTGCTGTATTTTTCCATTGAAAGGAATAAGTAAAGTAAGATCATTGTGGGCAAGGAATGTGTCTGTTTATGTTATGTTGTCCTCTTCCAAGCGCACTGAGTGCTGTGCTCTGCACACAGAAAGCGCTCAATAAATATGATTGATTGAATGAAAGAATGAAAGCCTGATCCTCTGCTTCAAACATGGGGCAAGTACAACTTTTCTGTGACCTTTCATTCTCTCTCAGTGGAACTGGATTCAATTGCTTTAATGCCATCGTTAAGGATGATATGATTAAGAGTCTGCAGTTTTAGCATTCAACAAATAATATTCTCCCTTTCTGGTGTGGGAAAACAAACTCACCCTCCTAAACTGCAGAGAAGTGCCCGTCGTCCTTCTGGAACCAGACATCGTGCCTAATTCTCATCCATATTGTACTTTTTCCCCGGGCTTTGCCCACAGTAGGCCCTTAATATGTGCTCTTACTATTACCATCTCTCTCCCTTCCTGGCTGCCCCCCGGCATTGCCTGATTGTGCTTACTTGTTCAACCTGACAGCCAAGCTCCTCTGAGCAGCATATTGTCTGGAGCCGGGGAGAACTCCAACTGACTCACAAAGAGAGCCTCCCCCACCGCCACTCTTTTCCTTTCCTGTCCCATCTCATGCTACTTTCTGGGGTTGCCCACTAAGAATAAATTTTACAGGCTGCAGCAGAATGGGTGAGTAGGGATCTCGGGGAGAGGGGAAGGAGGGAAACCTTTCCCTTTACTGTGTACATCCAGGGGGGCTGTAAGATTGATCTGCTTTCTCTGATCTTCTTAGATGGTGAGCTCTTTGGGGGCCAGAGAACCTATCTCTATATAGAGTACGGTACATAGTCGATGCTTAATAAATACTACTACTGCTGACCATTTATGGCAAATCATGCTCTTCCACACAGTGACTGGACTGAGAGAATCTGCCGGGCATTGTTGGAGTATCAAAAGCAATGAAAATGAGGAGTTTTTTTTATTTTTCAGCTTAGATTTTTTTGAAGTCGAACAGATGTTTCTTTCATTTTTTTCCACAGCTAAGGAATATCTTCTTGCCGTTCTTCAGGATCCATATGAATAGGCCTTCTGCAGTATTAATCTTGCATTCATGAAACTATACTTTGAAAAAGGCTCAGGTTTTCATTGTGGGCCTTACTGTTACTGAATTTACCAGTATATTGAGCTTGTTTTACTAAAAACACTCTCTAGCACAGCTTCTTAGATTTTGTTTCTGGTTGTATTTTAGAAACTGTGCTTTAGCAAGATATCATACACAGATCAAAATCTGATGTGAGTCCCCAAGCTTAATGACTAATGTAATAAAAATGAATCTGTGCAAGATGCTCCCCGAAGGTGTTTCTGCTTAACTCCTTCTGCGTGCTGAGAGACAAGGAGGCGAAAGAGACGACCAGCACCTTCATCTGCCAAATATGAAGTACAGCAACCAAACAAGAGGTCACCTTTTTGTGTGTCCAATGTGGCTGGGACTGTGGATCCCACATTGTCCTTTCAAGCCACACACACGCTCTCAGATGGATTTTAAGTAGTGTCTTCTGGACTATGGAGGACAAGTCTACATGCCTATAGTACCCTACTAGGCAGAAGGATTCCCTAAGTGCCTCCTCAAAGCTTCCACAAGGTTTTATAGTTGCCATACCACTGGGGCTACTGGGCAAAGATGTGTGCTGACTTGTTACAGTGACCTCTAGCCACCACAATTTGCTTCCCCTCTCCTCCCAACACTTCTGTGACTTTTACCATCCCCTCCTTCCCCTCCCATCCTTTCCCCTTCCCTCTCCCTTGTGCCATCCCTGCTGACAGCAATGGCTGTTGCTAAGAAGCAGCCACACGGTACAGTGATGTCATCACTCTGCCTCTTCTATGGTGGCATTTGTCACGTGGAGGGACGGCACTAAATTATATGTCTTTTTGTGTACCAACTGCTTAGATGTTTCATTTGGTTTGACTCTTCTGCACAAAAGAGGTGCCTACCCCTATTCTGCCTGTTGAATATTTGGCCATGTGCCCATTTTTCTCCATTAGATTTTAAATGTCTCAAATGTAAGAACCGAGTCTCTTTTATACACCCTCCAGGCGACTGGTACAGTACAATGCTCCGGACATCATGAACACTTCATCATTGGTATTTATTGAGCAGTTTGCTGTATGTAGAACACTGTACTGGGCGCTTACTCCGATCCGAGTAATGAATTCTGGGTAATGAGCAGATTAGTCCCTTCTGGTGTGGGAGAAAGAACTCACCCTCCTGGACTTCAGTGGTAAGAACTGGTGACTCCTTCTAATCTAACACCAATAGTGTACCCTTGCCTTCGGTTGAAGAGGAGAAAGAATTACGCACTACCCAGAAGACAGCCACCTCAACAACTACTTGGAATTAGAGAAACAGCGTGGCCTAGCGGATAGAGCTTGGGAGTCAGAAGGGCCCAGGCTCTAATGTAGGCTCTGCCGCTTGTCTACTGGGTGATCTCGGATGAGACACTTAATTTTTCAGTGTCTCAATTACCTCATCTGTAAAATGAAGATTAAGGCTGTGAGTCCCATGTGGGACAGGGACTGTGTCCCAACCTGATTAGCTTGTATCGACCCCAGGGCTTAGTATACAGTGCCTGCCACATCGTAAGTGCTTAACAAATGTCCTATAATAAAACTAACTCCCCTGCAAGTCTCAGATAGGTATCAAGGAAGTTGCTCAAGAGAAATGAGAGGACAGCCTGAGCTTCTGACCGAGGCCCCTTCAATGGGAAACACTGATCAATCAGCACTAAAGATTTACTGGCTTAACTGCCCTGTGGGCCAGTGGAGGGAGCATAGATAATATCCGTCCTCCGGACTTAAAGTGTACTGGCCTAACAGTGCACGTTTATAGAAGTCTTTGCAAGTGAATGTTTGTTATTAAAAATGAATAAACCCATTCAAAATGAAGCAACTACAAATGGTTTAGCATCCATTTTGAATACAAGTAGTTGGGGCAATAAATATGTTAAGGAAGGGAATGAGTGAGAGAGGGGAAAGAAGAGGTTTGGAGGGTGCAGAAGAGAAGGGTAAGGGGAAGAGAGAGAGGAGAGGATCCATGAACTGGCACTAGCCCTGCTCCTGCCTACAGCTCGCTGTTGCAGAAGTGAAGCAGAGAGGCAAGAGTCTGTGGGAGGGCTTTGGTGTCGGCTCCTTCCGTTGCTCTTCCTCCTCTGCCTCTCTTCTCCTCCTCCACTGCTGCTCAACTCCTCCAGGAACTGGCACGCCTGGGAGTCCATGGCAAGTGCTTGTGGCACCGAGCACAAGGCTTCAACTCACTCCCTACCCTGACACTTTGCTGCCGAGTGGGCACCCACCCTCGGTCACTGTTGCTGGGCCTGGTGCCTTAGCACGGAATCTACTGCTAGGCCCTGTGCACAGAAGGGGTAAGTTGTCTCCTCCTACTTGGTTTGGCTGATCTGCCTTGAGACCAGTGCTGCTTGCTGTGGCTGGGTAGGCGGCATGATGGGGGATGGATGGTGGTGTAGCGTTTACTTTGCTGTTTGGCGAAGCGTGGAGCCACCATCTTTAATAGTAGTAAATGTATTTACGGTGGTCTTATCAGGCTGAATGTTTTCACGATCCGGTACTATTTTCCGCTTGTGTCTCTTTCCTTTCGAGGCTCTTGCTCGAAAAGAGCCACTCCCTTCTTGAAGGCAGGGTGCCATGCAGGTCTGTCCTCAGCAGTTGGCTCCCAGTTTGCAGCTGGGGTACAGCATTGTCTGACGGTTTGTTTTACTGCATCCTCACAATGTCTTCTCTGACCTCCTCGCTTTCGGGTTTTCTAGTTCCATAGGCAAGGGAAGTACCTTGGAGGAGGTCTTGTGATCTGGCCAGGTTGTTCTTTTGGGGGTACCTTAGGGTACTGACCTCAATTGGAAGCTGCCACACCTAAATTCTACTTCCCCCTACTGGCTCATACCAAGCCGCCTAGGTTAAATTGCTCCAATTGGGTGTGGGGCAGGCTCCTGGTAAGGGACAACGAAAGGATAGGTGGTTTCCTCCCAATCACTCCATCTTCCTAACCTGCTGCTAGGCTTCCAGTGGACAAATGAACAAGATGAATGAGAAGCAATGTGGCCTAGTAGAAGAAGCATGGGCCCAGGAGTCAGAGGATCTGGGTTCTAATCCTGCTCCACTACTTGTCGGCTGTTATCTCAGGCAAGTCACTTTACTTCTCTGTGCCTCAGTTACCTCATCTGTAAAATGGGGATTAAGACTGTGAGCCTCACGTGGGACAACCTGATTACCCTGTATCTACCTCAGCGCTTAGAACAGTGCTCTGCACATAGTAAGTGCTTAACAAATACCAACATTATTATTAAATACTATTGAATGAAAGTTCAGAGAGAAATAAAATCAATGACTTTTAGACAAGCAGTGTGGCCTAAGGGCTAGAGCATGGGCCTAGGAGTCAAGGTCTCGGGTTCTAATCCCTGCTCTGCCACTTGCCTGCTAGGTGACACTAGACAAACTGCTTCACTTTTCTGTGCCTCAGTTGGACTTTGGACATGGACTGTGTCCAATCTGATTAGCTTGTATCACTCCCAAACTGGCACGGTACCTGGCACACAGTAAGGACTTATCAAATGCCGGTAGAAAAAAAAAAGCACTGGGATTGGCTCCCCTTCATTCACCCCTTCCTCAGCCCCACAGCACTTACATATGTATCTATAATATATTGATTTCTATTCATGACTATCTCCCCCTCTTGACAGTAAGATCACTGTGGGCAGGGAATGTGTCTAGGTGTTATAGTGTAGTCTCCCAAGAGCTTAGTACAGTGCTCTGCACCCAGTAAGTGCTCATTCTAATAATAATGATAATAATCATGTTGGCATTTGTTAAACGCTTACTATGTGCCAAGCACTGTTCTAAGCGCTGGGGGAGATACAAGATGATCAGGTTATCCCACGTGAAGCTCACAGTCTTCATCGCCATTTTACAGATGAGGTCACTCAGGCACAGAGAAGTGAAGTGACTTGCCCAAGGTCACACAGCTGACAAGCGCAGAGCTGGGATGAGAACTCCCAAGCCGGGCTCTTTTCACTGAGCCACACTGCTTCTATTTACAGGGGAACAGGCAATCTTCCTGGGGCTGGGAGCAGGGATGAATAAAGGAAGCAAGTCAGGGCAAGGCAGAAGGGAGTGGGAGAAGAGGAAAGGAGGGCTTAGTGGGGGAAGGTCTCACAAGTGCTTAATACAGTGCTCTGTACACAGTAATAAATATGCTCAATAAATACGACCCACTGTCCAATCTGAGTAACAAATGGTTGTCGGACTGATCGACGACCGTGATTAGGGATGGGAAATATCAACAGCCTCAGATGATATTTAACACCCACTGCTTTCTTTTATCCTAGGTTTACCAGGGGTTTTTCTAAACAGATTTTCACACTGGGTCAATTCATGGATTTGACCGTCCTGGGGCTGAGCAGGACGTTATCAGAGGCCCGGTTGAGGTGGCTGGGCCAAACTGTTAGCTGTTCATTCATTCGATCATATGTATTGAGTGCTTATTCTGTGCAAAGTACTGTGCTAAGCGCTTGGGAGAGCACAAGAGAACAATAAGCAGATACATTCCCCGCCCACAACGAGCCAGGGTGCTGGGCTGGCCCTTGAGCCCCATGTGACTTGGCTGGTGACTTCTTCCCAAAGGCTGTGGAGAAGCCACCTAATCTAGTGACTGGGGCCTGGGGCCTGCCAGTCAGAGGACCTGGATTCTAATCTCAGCTCTGCCACATGTCTGCTGTGGGACTTTGGGCAAGTCACTTTACTTCTCTGGCCCTCAGTTGCCTCTTCTGTAAAAGGCGGATGGAGACTGTAAGCCCCATGTACAACAGGGACTGTGTCCACCCTGATTAACTTGCAGCTACTGCAGGGCTTAGAACAGTGTTTGACACAGAGTAAGCACCTAACGAATGTCATTTAAAAGAAAAAAAAAAGAGTGAGGGAGCCAGGCTGAAGAGTCAATCAATCATATTTACTGACTGTTTACTGTGTGCAGAGCACTGGGCTAAACACTTGGGAGCGTGCAACAGAACAATAAATGGACACATTCGCTGCCCACAATGAGCTTACAGTCTAGAGGGGGAGCCGGACAATAATAGAAATCAATAAATGACAGATATGGACATAAATGCTGTGAGGCTGGGCTGGGGGATGAATAAAGGGAACAAGTCACAGCGACATAGAAGGGAGTGGGAGAAGAGGAAAGGAGGGCTTAGTCGGGGAAGGCCTCTCAAGTGCTCAATACAGTGCTCTGCATGCGTGGCTCAGTGGAAAGAGCACGGGCCGGGGAATCAGAGGTCATGGGTTCTAATCCCAGCTCTGCCACTTGTCAGTTATGTGACTTTGGGCAAGTCACTTCACTTTTCTGTGCCTCAGTTCCCTCATCTGTAAAATGGGGATTAAGACTGTGAGCCCCACGCGGGACAAGTGGATCACCTTGTATCCCCCCCCAGCACTTAGAACAGTGCTTTGCACATAATAAGCACTTAAATACCATCATCATCAGTAAGCACTCAATAAATGCAACGACTGACTGACTGTCCTACCTGATTAGCTTGTAGCTACTCCAGGGCTTAGAACAGTGCTTGACAAAGAGTAAGTGCTTAAGAAATGTCATTTCAAAGAAAACGAAAAAAGAGAGGGGAAGCCAGGCTGAAGAGGAACTGAGGCAGAAGGACCTGGGTTCTAATTCCAGCTTTGCCACCTGTCTGCTGGATGATGTTGGACAATTCACTTCATTTCTCTTTACATAGCTTCATTTGGAAGATGGAGATGAAGACTGTGAGCCCCACATGGGACGGGGATTGTGTTCAACCTGACTAGCTCGTATCAACCCCAGTGCTTAGAAGAGTGCTTGATACAGTGTGAGCGTTTAACAAATACCATCTCTCCCACCCACAAAGATCACTTTCTGGAGGGTAAATGGGGGAAACAATCCTATACTTTTCTTGTAGGAATTATCATAATAATAATACTTGGAATAATTGTTAATTGTGGTATTTGTTAAGCGCACACTATGCACCAAGTACTGAGAAGCAACGTGACCTAGTGGAAAGAGCACGGGCCCGAGAGTCCCAGTGACCTGGATTCTAATCCCGGTTCCACTGCTTATCTGCTCTGTGACCTGGGGTAAGCCAGTTCATTTCTCTGGGCCTCAGTTCCTTCATCTGGAAAACGGGAATTAAAACCGTGAGTCCCACTTGGGATAGGGACTGTGTCCAACCCAATTAGCTTGTATCTAGTCCAGAATTTAGAACACTGCCTGGACCATAGGTAAGTGCTTTACAAATACCATTAAAAAAGTTTTTAAAAAGACATTTCTTTCCTGGGACGCTATCTGCTCATAGTAGCAGAAACAGGAAACAAAGTCCCTTCTCGGACTTTCCCCTCACTGTAGATGGCTCCACCATCCTTCCCGTCTCTCAGCCCCGTAACCATGGTGTTATCCTTGACTCCGCTCTCTCATTCAACCCACACATTCAATCCGTCACCAAATTCTGTCGGTCCCACCTTCACAACATTGCTAAAATCTGCCCTTTCCTCTCCATCCAAACCGCTACCACATTAAAACGATCACTCATCCTAACCAGCCTAGATTGCTGCATCAGCCCCTTTGCTGATCTCCCAACCTCCTCCCTCTCCCCACTCCAGTCCACACTTCACTCCGCTGCCCGGATCCCTTTTCTACAGAAACAATCCGGACATGTCAACCCCCTCCTCAAATATCTCTAATGGTTGACTATCCATCTCCATATCAAACAAAAACTCCTCACCATTCGTGTTAAAGCACTCCATCACCTTGCCCCCTCCTATCTTATCCAGCTTCTCTCTTACAACCCAGCCTGAACAGTTCACTCCTCTGGTGCTAACCTTCTTACTACGCCTCCATCTTGCCTGCCTCAAGGATGACCCCTGGCCCACGTCCTACCCCTGGCCTGGAACGCCCTCCCTCCTCAAATCCACGAGAAAATTACTCTACCCCACCCTCAAAGTCTTACTGAAGGCACATCTCCTTCCAAGAGGCCTTCCCAGACTAAGCCCCACTCTTCCTTATCTACCACTCCCTTCTGTTGCCCTGACTTGCTCCCTTTACTCTTCCCTCCCTCCCCCAGCCCCACAGCACTTATATTTCCGTAATTTTATTTATTTCTATTGATGTCTGTTCATTTGTATGGATGTCTGTCTCCCCCTTCCCCCCTCACCTTCATCCCCCCCCGGCCAGACTATGAGCTCATTGTGGGAAGGGATTGTCACTGTTTATTGTTGTACTGTGCTTTCCCAAGCACTTAATACAGTGCTCTGCACAAAGAAAGCCCTTAATAAATTCGACTGACTGACTGAATGAATAAAAGTGAAGGCCCTGAGCCACTTTCGAGCACCCTCTTGGGCCGGTCCGTGTCCAGCTCGACTGCTGAGACTGAGGTCACTGAGTCAGCAGGACGGCGCCAGATTCCCCATCACCCCTGGAGGGACCCTGTACCTGAAGCTCCCAGGGCCTAGGCTTACCCTGGCACTTCCTTGGTGGTGTGGGACATGCATATCAGGATGGGGAGGAAGCGATAGTTTCTTTTCTTGTCTCCATGTCAGTCAAAAGATTTTTAATTTCTTTTCTAGAAATATGAAAACATAAAAGAAGGTTCAGTTTAAGGCTGGAAAGAAGATAAAATTACCATGACCAACCTGGCACAAAAGAAACGATGTCTTCCTTTCCCTCCTCGTGATTAGCCCCTCCAACCTGACCCTCCTTGATTATTACATCAAATGGATCCCTGACTAGATTAAAATAGGAAAAGCAAATCTCCAAAACACACATCCATGCGGCACATACTGGTGTCCCCCGACCAGATCAGTGCCGGATCCCAGGGATAAATATCCCTTTGGAGCCCAGAAAAATCGTTCCTTGTCATCACTCCCTCATGGCCTTTCTTCCCAAGACCTACTTGCTGATTTTCTGTGGAAAGAAAGCAAAGAAGAGAGATAAATCCTGCTTTGCTGAGTCTAAGCCCACGGACCCATGTCAACTCCTTGTGCCCTTGAAAAAAAATTAAAGAAGGAAAAAATAGAGGTGGTATCTACTGTTAAGGGCTTACTATGTGCCAGGCACCGTACTAGACACTGAAGTAGATACAAGTTAATCGGGTTGGACACAGTCCATTTCCTAAGTGGGACTCACAGTCTTCATCCCCATTTGACAGATGAAGGAGCTAAGGCACAGAGAAATTAAGAGACTCATCTGAGATCACCCAGCAGACAAACTGCAGAGCCGGGATTGGAACACGAGTCCTTCTGACTCCCAGGCTCGGGCTCCATCCCCTAGCCCCTGCTGCTTCCCTTCCCCACTGCTACACGGGCTGACTCCTCCCCAAATCCCTTCTCTGCTGTTTCTGCTGCAGCTGCCAGGGGCCAGGGAAGAATATCTTCCTTCCTTAGGGCAGCAGGAGGCTCACTGCTGAGCCCAGGGGAGGGGACTTCTGAAGCAGGGTTCTTGAGGCAGACAAGAGCTAATAGTGCAAAAGGAAGGGGATCCAAAAAAAAAAATCTGTTCTCGAGACGTCAAGGGGAGTCTCTGGTTTTCACAACTCCCCTCGGTATCTCCATCGACTTGCAAGCCTTTTTGAAGGCCCATCTCCTCCAAAAGCCGTTTCCTAAGCCCTCTTTTCCTCTTCACCTGCTCCCTTCTGCCTCACTCTGACTTGCTTGCTCCCTTTATTCTTCCTCTCTCCCAATCCCACAGCACTTATGGGCACATTTGTAGTTTAATTTATTTATATTAATGTCTGTCTCCCACATTCTAGACTGTATGCTCATTACGTGCCAGGGACTGTGCTAAACATTAGGATACAAAACAAGAGAATGAAGCTGGACATAGTCCATGTCCCACATGAGACTCACAGTCTTCATTTCCACTTTACAGGTGAGGTAACTGAGGCACAGGGAAGTTAAATGATTTTCCCAAAGTCATATTGCAGATAGGTCAGAAATAAAGCAACCTCAGTGTCATCTTTGACTCGTCTCTCTCGTTCACCCCGCACATCCAATCTGTTACCAAGCCCAGCCGGTCTCACCTTTACAATATCGCCAAGATCCGCCCTTTCCTTCCACCCAAACGGCTACCTTACTGATACAGGCTCTCGTTATATCCCGGCTAGACTACTGTGTCAGCCTTCTTTCTGATCTCCCTTCCTCCTCTCTCGCCCCGCTCCAGTCTATTCTTCACTCTGCTGCCCGGGTCATCTTCCTGCAGAAACTTTCTGGGCATGTCACTCCCCTTCTTAAACACCTCCAGTGGTTGCCTATCAACCTCTGCTCCAAACAAAAACTCCTCACTCTAGGCTTCAAGGGTCTCTATCACCTTGCCCCTTCATACCTCCCCTCCCTTCTCTCTTTCTATTGCCCACCCCGCACACTCCGCTCCTCTGCTGCCCACCGCCTGACGGTCCCTCGGTCTCGCCTATCCTGCCGTCGAACCCTGGGCCACGTTCTCCCCGGGTCCTGGAATACCCTCCCTCCTCATCTCCGTCAATCTAATTCTCTTCCCCTCTTCAAATCCCTACTTAAAGCTCACCTCCTCCAAGAGGCCTTCCCAGACTGAGCTCCCACTTTTTCCCTCTGCTCCCTCTACCCCCCTTCACCTCTCCGCAGCTAAACCCTCTTCACCCCCCTTTCCCTCTCCTTCTCCCCCTCTCCCGTCCCACCCCCTCAGCACTGTAATCGTCTGCTCAACTGTATATATCTTCATCACCCTATTTATTTTGTTAATTTTGTTTAATGAGATGTACATCACCCTGATTCTATTTATTTGCCATTGTTTTTATGAGATGTTCTTCCCCTTGCCTCTATTGATTGCCATTGTTCTTGTCTGCCTGTCTCCCCCGATTAGACTGTAAGCCCGTCAAAGGGCAGGGACTGTCTCTATCTGTTGCCGACTTGTACATTCCAAGCGCTTAGTACAGTGCTGTGCACATAGTAAGCGCTTAATAAATGCTATTGAATGAATGAAATAACTGTGGTATTAGTTAAGCACTCCCCTCTAGGCTGTGAGCTTGCTGTGGGCAGGGAATGTGTCTATTGTTCTATTGTCCTCTCCCAAGCACTTAATACAGTGCTCTGCACACAGTAAGCACTCAATAAACACGATTGAATAAGTGAATTAGAACCCACATCTTCTGACTCCCAGACCAAGGCACTTTCCACTAGGCAACTCTGTTTCCCGATCCTCTTTAGATAGGAGGTCACAAGAGAAGACAGTGGGGAGCAGTTTGGACTATTGGAAATAGTACATGCCTAGGAGCCAGGGGACCTGGCTTCTAATCCCAGATCTGCCACTTGCCTACTGTGTGACCTCAGGCAATTCACTTAACTTCTCTGGGCCTCATTTTCTCCATCTGCAAAATGGGGATTCAATCCCTGTTCTCCTTCCCCCTTAGACTGTGTGTTGTGGGACAGGGATTGGGTCCAAACTGATGATTCTGGATCTATCCCAGGGCTTACTACAGTACTGGTCACACAGTAAGTGCTTAACAAGTAGAGCAGTTATTATCACTGGGGCAAAACATTGGTGAGCCCTTTTAAGCTCCTTGGGGGCAGAGAATGTGATTCCCAAAATGCTTAGTTCAATGTTCTGCACACAGTAATCCCCATTTCACAGAAGAGGTAACTGAGGCACAGAAGAGTGAAGTGACCTATTTAAAAAAAACACAACAAAAACAGGTGGCAAGAGAAATGAGAACAGCACCTATGCTAATCAATCTCCTACAGAATGGCCAAATCGGACTTCCCGGGTAATAATAATTGTTAGAGTTGAGAGACATGATCCCCGCCGTCAGTAAGCTTACAGTTTTTCTCCTCCCTTGCTCTCTTCTCCCTTTTCCCCTTCACAGCCTCTCTTTCCCCTCCCATTTTCCCCATTCTTTTCCTTCTTCTCCCCCTCCCTGCCTCCCTATTCCCTCCCTCTCCCCCTCTTTCATTCATTCATTCATTCATTCAATAGTATTTATTGAGCGCTTACTATGTGCAGAGCACTGTACTAAAGCGCTTGGGATGAACAAGTCGGCAACAGATAGAGACAGTCCCTGCTGTTTGACGGGCTTACAGTCTAATCGGGGGAGACGGACAGACAAGAACAATGGCACTAAAACAGCGTCGAGGAAGAACATCTCGTAAAAACAATGGCAACTAAATAGAATCAAGGCGATGTTTACAATTCAATTAACAAAATAAATAGGGGTAACGAAATATATACAGTTTGAGCGGACGAGTACAGTGCTGTGGGGATGGGAGGGAGAGGTGGAGGAGCAGAGGGAAAAGGGGAAAATGAGGCTTTAAGCTGCGGAGAGGTAAAGGGGGATGGCAGAGGAGTAGAGGGGAAGAGGAGCTCAGTCTGGGAAGGCCTCTTGGAGGAGGTGATTTTTAAGTAAGGTTTTGAAGACGAAAGAGAATCAGTTTGGCGGAGGTGAGGAGGGAGGGCGTTCCAGGACCGCGGGAGGACGTGACCCAGGGGTCGACGGCGGGATAGGCGAGACCGAGGGACGGTGAGGAGGTGGGCGGCAGAGGAGCGGAGCGTGCGGGGTGGGCGGTAGAAAGAGAGAAGGGAGGAGAGGTAGGAAGGGGCAAGGTGATGGAGAGCCTTGAAGCCTAGAGTGAGGAGTTTTTGTTTGGAGCGGAGGTCGATAGGCAACCACTGGAGTTGTTTAAGAAGGGGAGGTGACATGCCCAGATCGTTTCTGCGGAAGATGAGCCGGGCCAGCGGAGTGAAGAATAGACTGGAGCGGGGGCGAGAGAGGAGGAAGGGAGGTCAGAAGAGAAGGCTGACACAGTAGTCTAGCCGGGATATAACGAGAGCCCGTAATAGTAAGGTAGCCGTTTGGGTGGAGAGGAAAGGGCGGATCTTGGCGATATTGTAAGAGGTGAAACCGGCAGTCTTGGTAACGGATAGGATGTGTGGGGTGAACGAGAGGACGAGTCAAGGATGACACCGAGATTGCGGGCCTGCGGGACGGGAAAGGATGGTCGTGCCATCCACGGTGATGGAAGAAGTCTGGGAGCGGACCGGGCTTGGGAGGGAAGATGAGGAGCTCAGTCTTGCTCATGTTGAGTTTTAGGTGGGCGCCGACATCCAGGTGGAGACGTCCCGGAGGCGGAGGAGATGCGAGCCCGAAGGGAGGGGGGGAGAGACAGGGGCGGAGATGTAGATCTGCGTGTCATCTGCGTAAGAGATGGTAGTAAAGCCGTGAGAGCGGATGAGTTCACCGAGGGAGTGAGTGTAAATGGAGAACAGAAGAGGGCAAGAAACTGACCTTGAGGAAACTCCAACAGTTAAAGGATGGGAGGGGGAGGAGCTCCCAGCGTAGGAGACGAGAATGATCGGCCCAGAGAGGTAAGAGGAGAACAGGAGAGGACAGAGTCCGTGAAAGCCAAGTGAGATAAGGTATGGAGGAGGAGGGATGGTCGACAGTGTCAAGGCAGCAGAGAAGGTCAAGGAGGATCAGAATGGAGTAGGAGCCATTGGATTTGGCAAGAAGGAGGTCATGGGTGACCTTAGAGAGAGCAGTCTCGGTATAGAGTGGAGGGGACGGAACCAGATTGGAGGGGTCTAGGAGAGAATGGGAGTTAAGGAATTCTAGGCATCGATTGTAGAGGACTCGTTCTAAGATTTTGGAAAGGAAGGGTAGTAGGGAGAGACGATTAGGACGATAACTGGCGGGGGAAGTGGGGTCAAGAGCGGGTTTTTTTAGGAGGGGGAGACGTGGGCATGTTTGAAGGCACGAGGGGAAGGAGCCCTTGGAGATTGATGTGGTTAAAAATAGACGTTAAGGAAGGGAGGAGGGCAGGGGCGATGGTTTTAAGAAGGTGAAGAACGGTGATGGTTTTAGAAGGTTTTAAGAAGGTGCTCTTCTCTCAGCAAGGAAAAAAACTAAGAGCAGACATTTGGAGATGACCACCTTAAGCCAGAGAATGCATAAGTCAATCCACTAGTGGTATTTATTAAGTGCACATTAGGTCAGAGCATTGTACTAAGTGCTTGGGAGAGTACAAGGACAGTAGAGTTACTTTGAGTCTGATCGGGTAGGGTCGGCTCGTCCCCCGACCCTGGTCATCGCCTGCTTATTAACACTATGTAGTGTGCCTTACTGTAGCATGTTGCTATATTTGCGATCTCGCTTTTTATATTGTCGTCAGATTTTGAATTTGATCAGGTCGCCCCTTAATCGAGTCTACCCCCGACCCTGGTCATCACCCCTTTTATTAACACGACTACTATTGTATCATACTGTATCATGTTGCTATTATTAGCACCACTGTATTGTATCATATTGTATCATGTTGCTATATTACCGATTTCGTTTTATACTGTTTATTGTTGTCAGTGCGGCCCACCCACCTCTCTGGCCTCGCCATGTCCCTCCTCCCCCCCTCCCCCCTCCCGCCCCTTCCTATCCTCCCTTCCCTTCCCCCTTCCCCTCTCTCGCTCAGCTCTTTCCCGCTCTCTCCTCTGTCTCCCCTCCCCCCCCTCCTTCACTCCCCCCTAGAACCCCACTTTACCAGCGCTACCCCTCTCACCCCCTCCCCCCCTACTCCCCCCACCAAACCCCCTCTTCACCCCCTCCCCCCTTCTCTCTTCCCCACCCCTGCCCCATCCCAGTCCTCTTGTCCCACCGCCACCCCTCATCCCCCTCTCCTCGTCCAGGGCCCCGCCACCTCCTTCCCATCCAAACCCTCCCCTCCCCCGCCCTTCCCCCCCTCCTCCCCTTGCACCCACAGCTTACTTTCAAGTGTGGCCTCGGAATCCCCGCTCTAATTACAGCAAGCTACCTTTCATCCATGATTTTCCTCTCCCGCTCTCTCCTCCCCTCGCGCCTTTCGGAAACGTGGCTCTCTCCCGAAGACACGGTTCTCCGCCGCCCGCTCTTCCAGCGGAGGCCCTCTCCTTCTCCCACTCCCCCAGACTCCGGTAAGGAGAGGCGTCGGCTTCCTCCTCTCGCCCGATTGCCGCTTCCGCACTCCTCCCCCCCCCCCCCCCTCCTCCCCTCCTTCGAAGCCCATATCATTCGCCTTACCACCCACTCAGTACTTTGTCGCCGTCATCTACCGCCTCCCGTCCCCCTCCGACTTCTTCAAACCACCTTGACCCCTTTCTCACCTTCCTCCTCTCCTTCTCTCTGCCCACTCTGATCCTTAACTTCAACATCCTACGGATGTACCCGACGACTCCTCTACCGCCCGCTGCTATCCCTCCTCGACTCTGCCGACCTCCTCCACCATACCGCGCCCACTCACCGACTCGGTCACACCCTCGATCTCGTCATCTCCTACACTGCACTATCTCCTCACTCACCGACTCTGAAATTCCTTCTCTCGGACCATAACCTTCTCACCTGCCTCATCTCTCACACTCCCTCCCCCTGCAATCTTCGCTACGGCCCCACAGAGACCTCCGCTCTCGATCCCATCCGTCTTTCCAATCTACTCCCCACTCCGCCTCCCCCCCACTCTCGACGATCAGGTCTCCGCTCTCAACTCCACCCTCTCTACTCATCTCGACTCTCTCGCCCCCCTTTCCTCCGCCGCTCTCGCTCCACTAACCCCACAGCCCTGGATCACCTCCTCCGTCCGCCTCCTACGCTCCTATGCTCGAGCTGATGCTCTGCTGGCGAAAGCCAAGCACCAAGCCGACCTCACACACTTAAATTTATCCTTTCCTCTTAACTCTGCCCTCTCCTCCGCCAGGCAAAGCTTCTTTCCTCCCTCATCGACACCCATGCCCGTCACCCCGCCGATTGTTCCGGACCTTTAACTCTCTCCTTAGGCCCCCTGTTCCTCCCCCTTCCCCCATCTCTCACCCCTAATGATCTGGCCACCTGTTTCCTCACGAAAATCAACACGATTCAGGTCTGAGCTCCCCAAAGTCACCCCTCCGCCTCTCCCTCCCCCCCAACAACCCCCTCCCCTACTTTCCCATCCTTCCCTGCAGTATCCTCAGAGGAGATCTCCTCCCTCCTCGCAAGTGCCACCCCCTCCACCTGCGCTCGGACCCCATTCCCCACCTTCTTAAAACCATCGCCCCTGCCCTCCTCCCTTCCTTTAACTTCTATTTTTAATCACTCAATCTCCAAGGGCTCCTTCCCCTCTGCTTCAACATGCCCACGTCTCCCCATCCTAAAAAAACCCGCTCTGACCCCACTTCCCCTCCAGTTATCGTCCTATCTCCCTACTACCCTTCCTTTCCAAAATCTTAGAACGAGTCTCTACATTCGATGCCTAGAATTCCTTAACTCCCATCTCTCCTAGACCCCTCCAATCTGGCTTCCGTCCCCTCCACTCTACCGAGACTGCTCTCTCTAAGGTCACCCATGACCTCCTTCTTGCAAATCCAATGGCTCCTACTCCATTCTGATCCTCCTCGACCTCTCAGCTGCCTATGACACTGTCGACCATCCCCTTCTCCTCCACACCTTATTTCACCTTTGCTTCACGGACTCTGTCCTCCTTCTCGGCTTCTCCTCTTATCTTTCTGCCCGCTCATTCTCGGTCTCCTTCGCGGACTCCTCCTCCCCCTCCCATCCCTAACTGTAGGGTTCCTCAAGGGGTCAGTTCTTGGCCCTCTTTTATTCTCCATCTATACTCACTCCCTTGGTGAACTCATTCGTTCCCACGACTTCGACTATCATACTCTATGCAGATAACAACCCAAATCGACATTCTCTCCCCTGTTCTCTCCCCTCCCTTCAGCCTCGTATCTCCTTCTGTCTCCAGGACGTCTCCACCTGGATATCTGCCCGGCACCTAAAACTCAACATGTCCAAAATTGAGCTTCTTATCTTCCCTCCCAAGCCCTGTCCTCTTCCTGACTTCCCCGTCATTGTGGACAGTACGACCATCCTCCCGTCTCTCAAACCGGCAACCTTGGTGTCATCCTTGAGTCAGGTTCTCTCATTCACCCCACACATCCAATCCGTCACCAACACCTGCCAGTCTCACCTTTACAATATCGCCAAGATCCGCCCTTTCCTCTCCATCCAAACAGCTATCGGGCTGGTACAAGCTCTCATAATATCCCGGCAGACTACTGTGTCAGCCTTCTCTCTGACCTCCCTTCCTCCTCTCTCGCCCCGCTCCGGTCTATTCTTCACTCCGCTGCCCGCTCATCTTCCTGCAGAAACGTCTGGGCATGTCACTCCCTTCTTAAACAACTCTCAGTGGTTGCCTATCGACCTCCGCTCCAAACAAAAACTCCTCACTCTAGGCTTCAAGGCTCTCCATCACCTTGCCCCTTCCTACCTCTCCTCCCTTCTCTCTTTCTACCGCCCACCCCGCACGCTCCGCTCCTCTGCCGCCCACCTCCTCGCCGTCCCTCGTCTCGCCTATCCCGCCGTCGACCCTGGTCACGTCCTCCCGCGGTCCTGGAACGCCCTCCCTCCTTCACCCTCCGCCTAACTGATTCTCTTTCCCTCTTCAAAAACCTTACTTAAAAATCACCTCCTCCAAGAGGCCTTCCCAGACTGAGCTCCTCTTCCCCCTCTACTCTCCTCTGCCATCCCCCTTTACCTCTCGCAGCTAAGCCTCATTTCCCCTTCCCTCTGCTCCTCCACCTCTCCCTTCCCATCCCCACAGCACTGTACTCGTCCGCTCAACTGTATATATTTTCGTTACCCTATTTATTTATGTTATATGAATTGTACATCGCCTTGATTCTATTTAGTTGCCATTGTTTTTTACGAGATTGTTCTTCCCCTTGACGCTGTTTAGTGCCATTGTTCTTGTCTGTCCGTCTCCCCGATTAGACTGTAAGCCCGTCAAACGGCAGGGACTGTCTCTATCTGTTGCCGACTTGTTCATCCCAAGCGCTAGTACAGTGCTCTGCACATAGTAAGCGCTCAATAAATACTATTGAATGAATGATATGAATACCGTGCTCCTATACCTAGTAAACACTTAACACAACCACACGGAGACAACTGAGAGGAAATACTGGTGGGTTTTTTCGGGCTCATTCTAAACAATGAGGTCCACCGTGACTCTTGTTTTGCAGTTTCAGGTAAACAGGCTGGGAGTGCCATTGCTTCCTTCAAACGGCTGAACCCTTATGATGTGCGTGTGGACATTACCCACTGGGAAAATAAAGAGCTGCCACCATGACTTCTGGGATAAAGGTGATGCTGTTGTCTTAATATTTATCGGTTTTCTTTCAGAAAGTTGAAAGGTGGCCTGGGAGCTAAAGCAAAAGAATGTTTTCAAGGACTAGGAACCTTAATTCAGGGCGAGCTTGGGGGAGCGGGGGACGGCGGCGCACAGGTGCTCATGACTCAAGTCAAGTGAGCTAAAAGGGAGACAGAAAGCTGGGAAAGCTGAATGACATGGAGACTGAGCAGAAGATGGGGCAGGGAGCCACCTCAACCTATTTTTCATGGTATTTGTTAAGCACTTACTATGTGCCGGGCACTGTACTAAGCACTGGGGTAAGATAAAAGCTAATTGGGTTAGATATAGGCCCTGTCCCACGTGGGGCTAACAGTCTTAACCCCATTTCACAGAAGAGGTAACTCAGGCACAGAAGAGTGAAGTGACTTGCCCAAGCCTATAAAGCAGACAAGTGGCAGAGCTGGGTTTAGAAACCCTGGTCCTTAACTTGCATGGCTGGGCTCTTTCCAATTGGACATACTGCCTCTCTGCATCTTTTGTCTACCTCAGACACTCTCAGCAGAGTGCTTAGCACATAGTAAGTGCTTAAATGTTGTACAGTGCTCTTGCACAGAGTAAGGACTCAATAAAGAGCACTGATCAATTCATTTGAATAATCTTGGCATTCTGGGCTGGGATCCATTTGCCTAGTGAATGCGCTACTTGATGGGATTAATATAATATAAACAACGTGGCCTAGCACAGAGAGCCACATCCCTAACAAATACAATTAAAACAGTTAAAATTAAAAAAATTTTAAAAAAAAGAAGTGGCAAGAGAAATGAGAACACGCACCTACTCTGATCAATCTCCCACAGAACGGCCCAGTCTGACTTCCCGAATAGTAATAACTACTGTGGCATTTGTTAAGCACTTAGTATGTGCAAGGCACTGTACTAACCACTGAGGTAAATACAGGATAATCAGTGAGCTCACAGTCTTAATCCCATTTTACAAATGAGGAAACTGAGGCACAGAGATCGATGGAGAAGGAGAGTCGGAGGTCGTGGGATGGTCCATGCTGGGTCACTGGGGATAGTCAGGATGGGGAGGAAGAGACGGGGGTCAGATGGTCACACAGCGACAAGTGGCAGAGCTGGGGTGAGAACCCAGGTCCCAGGCCTGTGCTTTTTCAACTAGGCCATGCTACTTCGCCAGTAACTC